>NW_026046424.1:52500-54166 GCF_023864275.1 Schistocerca cancellata | reverse complement strand
GGCTCGTGGGTCGATGAGAACGCAGCAATTGCGCGTCGACATGTGAACTGCAGGACACATGAACATCGACGTTTCGAACGCACATTGCGGTCATGGATTCCGTTCCCGGGCCACGTCTGGCTGAGGGTCGGCTACGTATACTGAAGCGCGCGAGCGTGTTGTCCCGCCTTCGGAGACCTGGGAGTGTCGTGGCCGCCTGTGGGGCCGGCCGCGTCTCCTTAAACGTGCGATGCGCGCCCGTCGCCTGGCGGTTCGCATACCGGTACTTTCTCGGTAGCGTGCACAGCCGGCTGGCGGTGTGGCGTGCGAACACCTCGTACAAACGACCTCAGAGCAGGCGAGACTACCCGCTGAATTTAAGCATATTACTAAGCGGAGGAAAAGAAACTAACAAGGATTCCCCAGTAGCGGCGAGCGAACAGGAAGAGTCCAGCACCGAACCCCGCAGGCTGCCGCCTGTCGTGGCTTGTGGTGTTTGGGAGGGTCCACTACCCCGACGCCTCGCGCCGAGCCCAAGTCCAACTTGAATGAGGCCACGGCCCGTAGAGGTGCCAGGCCCAGTAGCGGCCGGTGCGAGCGTCGGCGGGACCTCTCCTTCGAGTCGGGTTGCTTGAGAGTGCAGCTCCAAGTGGGTGGTAAACTCCATCTGAGACTAAATATGACCACGAGACCAGATAGCGAACAAGTACCTGTGAGGGAAAGTTGAAAAGAACTTGAAGAGAGAGTTCAAAAGTACGTGAAACCGTTCTGGGGTAAACGTGAGAAGTCCGAAAGGTCGAACGGGTGAGATTCACGCCCATCCGGCCACTGGCTCCCGCCCTCGGCAGATGGGGCCGGCCGCCCGCGCGGAGCAATCCGCGGCGGGGTCGTGTCCGGTTGCCTTCCACTTCGCCGCGGGGTGTAGGGCCGTTCCGGTGTGCGGTGGGCCGCACTTCTCCCCTAGTAGGACGTCGCGACCCGCTGGGTGCCGGCCTACGGCCCGGGTGCGCAGCCTGTCCTTACCGCGGGCCTCGGTTCAGCGTCTGTTGGGCAGAGCCCGGTGTCCTGGCTGGCTGCTCGGCGGTATATCTGGAGAGTCGATTCGCCCCTTTGGGCGCTCGGGCTCCCGGCAAGCGCGCGCGGTTCTTCCCGGATGACGGACCTACCTGGCCCGGCCCCGGACCCCGCGCCGCTGTTGGGCTCGGGATGCTCTCGGGCGGAATAATCGCTCCCCGTCAGCGGCGCTTCAGCTTTGGACAATTTCACGGACCCGTCTTGAAACACGGACCAAGGAGTCTAACATGTGCGCGAGTCATTGGGCCTGTACGACAACCTAAAGGCGTAATGAAAGTGAAGGTCTCTGCCTTGCGCGGGCCGAGGGAGGATGGGGCTTCCCCGCCCTTCACGGGGCGGCGGCCTCCGCACTCCCCGGGGCGTCTCGTCCTCATTGCGAGTGAGGCGCACCTAGAGCGTACACGTTGGGACCCGAAAGATGGTGAACTATGCCTGGCCAGGACGAAGTCAGGGGAAACCCTGATGGAGGTCCGTAGCGATTCTGACGTGCAAATCGATCGTCGGAGCTGGGTATAGGGGCGAAAGACTAATCGAACCATCTAGTAGCTGGTTTCCCTCCGATGTTTCCCTCCAGGATAGCTGGTGCTCGTACGAGTCTCATCCGGTAAAGCGA
>NW_026046424.1:45000-47500 GCF_023864275.1 Schistocerca cancellata | reverse complement strand
AACCCACGTTGTGCCTTAACCTAAACCCACGTTGTGCCTTAACCTAACCCACGTTTGTGCCTTAACCTAACACACGTTGTGCCTTAACGTAACCCACGTTGTGCCTTAACGTAACCCACGTTGTGCCTTAACGTAAACCCACGTTGTGCCTTAACGTAACCCACGTTGTGCCTTAACGTAACCCACGTTGTGCCTTAACGTAACCCACGTTGTGCCTTAACGTAACCCACGTTGTGCCTTAACCTAACCCACGTTGTGCCTTAACCTAACCCACGTTGTGCCTTAACCTAACAGACACGTTGTGCCTTAACGTAACCCACGTTGTGCCTGTAACTGTAACCCACGTTGTGCCTTAACGTAACCCACGTTGTGCCTTAACGTAACCCACGTTGTGCCTTAACGTAACCCACGTTGTGCCTTAACGTAACCCACGTTGTGCCTTAACCTAACCCACGTTGTGCCTTAACCTAACCCACGTTGTGCCTTAACCTAACCCACGTTGTGCCTTAACCTAACCCACGTTGTGCCTTAACCATAACACAACGTTGTGCCTTAACGTAACCCACGTTGTGCCTTAACGTAACCCACGTTGTGCCTTAACGTAACCCACGTTGTGCCTTAACGTAACCCACGTTGTGCCTTAACGTAACCCACGTTGTGCCTTAACCTAACCCACGTTGTGCCTTAACCTAACCCACGTTGTGCCTTAACCTAACCCACGTTGGTGCCTTAACCTAACCCACGTTGTGCCTTAACCTAACCCACGTTGTGCCTTAACCTAACCCACGTTGTGCCTTAACCTAACCCACGTTGTGCCTTAACCTACCCCACGTTGTGCCTTAACCTAACCCACGTTGTGCCTTAACCTAACCCACGTTGTGCCTTAACCTAACCCACGTTGTGCCTTAACCTAACCCACGTTGTGCCTTAACCTAACCCACGTTGTGCCTTAACCTAACCCACGTTTGTGCCTTAACCTAACCCACGTTGTGCCTTAACCTAACCCACGTTGTGCCTTAACCTAACCCACGTTGTGCTTAACCTGCTCTGTAATTGGCATATGACACGTTACATTAATCTAGTGTTGTCTAACCACAACCCTCTGAATATAGTTCGCTACTCGCACCGCCCACCCTCTTGTGTGTCGTTTCATGTTGAACACTTCGCAAGTGTTGCTTACTTTTTACATGCTCCCGCTGTACACTGTAATGTGGACAACTGCAGGATGTACATCGCCCCCCCCCCTCCACCCTGCCTTCGCACGCTGGTCGTTCAGGTGCTTGCGTGTTCAATGCCCTGTCGCAGGCTGTTCACTGGCATTCGCATGTCGAAGCGCTCAGTCCTACGTCGTGGTACGGCCTGTGTCCACTGTCCGCTGATATCGTAAGCTTAATCCTCACATTGTACTGCACATAGGTCCGTATGTACTGAATGATACGCTGTGGCACATGTGTGACCGTACGCGACTGCGCCCAACAACAGCGAACCATACGGTCCCAAATGTTGTGCACTCAGCCACGTGCCGTCTCCCCATAACAGCTACATTGCAGTGTGGTACGCCATAGGAGACGTGTGGGAGTAACGGACGCCCTGGATGGCGATCAGCATGAGCCGTCTGTTGATGTGTAGTGGCGCGTGTATTCAAACGTAGTCGTCTCTTCTCACACAGTGTGATAGCATGGTGCACCGCGTTCCACATCTGCGACATGGTACAGATGCTGGTTGACAGTCGGGTCTCGTAATTGGACATCGCATACGTAGGGGGCCACCTCCCACGTGTTCTCTAGTCGTGCACATTTTGTTGCGTGTATGTGGGCAGACGTAGTGTGTCGTGACACCTAACAGACAGGTATGCAATAATCGTTGCATTTGCAAACTGGGATGGACGTCTACGTTTGCTGGTGACGTGACGCAACGCAAAATGAACAACTGGTAAAACCCATTGTGGTGCGGTTTGTTGTTGCTGGAGGTAAATCAGTAAGGGCAAATCTGTGTGTGAAGCGATACGCGGCGGTGGCTGGGTGGGACCGTCCCCGGCCGGTGAGGGGGGGCCGCCCGGCGTGCTGGCCGCGCGGTGCGTGGGCGCACGCGCTACAGCCGGCTGGTGGGGGCGCCCAGTGGCAGGCGCGCCGGCCGACGGACGCGGCAGGCGGCGCAGGCTGCGCGCCGGGGGCACCCTGCGCGCGGCGCCGGGCGGCCAAAGTGGGTCCTCGCGGGCCCGGTGCGAAGCGCGGTGGACATCTGCAGTGTGCTGGTCCGACTGAGGACTGTGTGCGTTGAGGATGCGCCGCCGCCCGGCACTCGGCGCCGCGACGCCGTCTGCTGCTCTCGGTCGCCCCAGCGGTTCTCGCTGGTGGTTTGTATCGCAGTTGTGCAGACGTGTTGGCACGTGCGCTGTGCTGGGAGAGTTCGCTTCGGCACCCCACGTGGGGCCTTTGCCCTTCTGTGGCGCTGGCGTTGGAGCTGCCGGTCACCGTAGGTGGCGCGTGTTGTCTCCCGC
>NW_026046424.1:37500-40000 GCF_023864275.1 Schistocerca cancellata | reverse complement strand
CGTCGGGAGATCGGGGAAGAGTTTTCTTTTCTGCATGAGCGTTCGAGTTCCCTGGAATCCTCTAGCAGGGAGATAGGGTTTGGAACGCGAAGAGCACCGCAGTTGCGGCGGTGTCCCGATCTTCCCCTCGGACCTTGAAAATCCGGGAGAGGGCCACGTGGAGGTGTCGCGCCGGTTCGTACCCATATCCGCAGCAGGTCTCCAAGGTGAAGAGCCTCTAGTCGATAGAATAATGTAGGTAAGGGAAGTCGGCAAATTGGATCCGTAACTTCGGGATAAGGATTGGCTCTGAGGATCGGGGCGTGTCGGGCTTGGTCGGGAAGTGGGTCAGCGCTAACGTGCCGGGCCTGGGCGAGGTGAGTGCCGTAGGGGTGCCGGTAAGTGCGGGCGTTTAGCGCGGGCGTGGTCTGCTCTCGCCGTTGGTTGGCCTCGTGCTGGCCGGCGGTGCAGGATGCGCGCGCCTGCGCGGCGTTCGTGCCCCGGTGCTTCAACCTGCGCGCAGGATCCGAGCTCGGTCCCGTGCCTTGGCCTCCCACGGATCTTCCTTGCTGCGAGGCCGCGTCCGCCTTAGCGTGCTCCTCCGGGGGCGCGCGGGTGCGCGGATTCTCTTCGGCCGCCATTCAACGATCAACTCAGAACTGGCACGGACTGGGGGAATCCGACTGTCTAATTAAAACAAAGCATTGCGATGGCCCTAGCGGGTGTTGACGCAATGTGATTTCTGCCCAGTGCTCTGAATGTCAACGTGAAGAAATTCAAGCAAGCGCGGGTAAACGGCGGGAGTAACATTATCCCTTTATAGTTGGGGGCAGCAATGAAGAAAGAAGAAAAGGTGGCCCTTCCGCTGAAGGTGCCACCCCAGCTACCCCAGCACCTATCCGGCCAACCGGCCGAGACGAAGATCCGATAGATCGTGTAGCTACATTCGCCTGCAGAGAGTGCCACCGCACTTTTACGACCAAAAACGGCCTCGGGGTTCACCGCCGCCGCCAACACCTGGCGGCTACCAACGCGGAGATCATCACGGAGAGGCACCGCGCGAGGTGGACGGAAGAAGAAGTCCTTTCGCTCGCCAAAGCGGAGGCGGAACTGTTCCTTGAGAGGGACGCTCGGTTCTTCTTTGTCAACCAAGAGCTGATTAGGATGTTCCCCGACCGAACGCTTGAGGCAATCAAGTGCCGACGGCGGCAAGCTGCCCACAAGCAGCTTGTCCGCGAATTCATGGAGGCACTTGAGATCGGTCGGGGGGAAGAGCCGGCGTCCCGCCGGGGAGCGGTGACGCAGCCGCCTGAAGCGGGCGATGGCGCTGCGCCGTCCGACGACGCAGCGGCGGACTTCGCGGCCGACACCACCGGGCCGCCTGCGGAGGGACCGACTGACGCCGCCATCTGGGAGCATCTTGCGGAGCTGCCTGCTTCCGCCCAGCGTTTCTCTGCCCTGGACCGAGTTGTTGGTCTGGGGCGGGGCACGCCGCCTGAGGTCATCCTAGGCATGCTCCCGGATGCCCTTGCGTCGGTCGGGTCCAGGAGGGAGAGGACGAGTACCAGGACACAGCGGCCGCGCCAACCATCGAAGCGGCCGCCTGCCGCCCCGCCGCTGCAGAAGCGCAAGCGGCGCCGTTGGGCGTACGCGCGGACACAGGACGCCTTCCGTAGGTCGCGTGCACGTTGCGTGCGTGGCCTGCTGGACGGCACCCTACTGCAGCCGCCACCTGACATCCCCGGTCTGCTGGACTTCTGGGCGGACCTCTTCACCAAGAAGCCGATCTCCACCGCCGGCTTCATCCGTGACCGCCTTCTCCCGCACTCGGAGCCTGTCGCTCCTGAGTGCCTATGGGGGCCGGTCACGCGTGAGGAGGTCGCTGCTGCCTTGCCGCCCAGGGGGTCGGCAGCCGGGCCGGACGGCCTTACCCCAGCAGAGCTGCGGCGCCTGCCGCACGAAGTCCTGGAGAAACTCTTGAACCTCTTCCTCCTGGCCCGGGCCCTCCCCGAGAGTCTGCTTCGCGCGCGGACGACACTACTCCCCAAAACGGCTGCACCAACATCCCCCGCTGACTTTCGCCCCATTACGGTCTGCTCGGTGTTGGCGCGGACCTTTCATAAGGTCCTCGCGTCACGCCTGATGCGTGCTTGTGCTGTGGACGAACGTCAGCGGGCATTCATCCCCCGGGATGGGATGTTGGAAAACACCTTCATCTTGGACACAGCTCTCACCGACGCAGTTCGCTCCTGTCGCTCTGTTTTTGTGGCGTCGATCGACGTCTCTAAGGCGTTTGATTCGGTGGACCATGCTGCCCTCCGCCCCGTGCTGAGGGCGCATGGCCTGCCGGATTGCTTTATTGAGTACGTCGAAAGGTGCTACGAGGGCAGCACGACGGTGATAGCGGGCGGCGGCGGCGTGGGCGTGCCCGTGCAGCCGGCAAGGGGAGTACGTCAGGGTGATCCCCTCTCCCCCCTCCTTTTCAATTTTGCGGTGGACTATGTTTTGAGCCAACTGCCCT
>NW_026046424.1:30000-32500 GCF_023864275.1 Schistocerca cancellata | reverse complement strand
CACTATCTCTTACCATGTTGTGTACTGTAATCCAACCCATTTTGCACCTTAACCTAACCAAATTTGTAACGCAATTTGTACCGCAATGTAACGCAATTTGTACCGCAATGTAACGCAATTTGTACCGCAATGTAACGCAATTTGTAACGCAATTTGTGTCTTAACCTAACCCACGTTGTGCCTTAACCTAACCCACGTTGTGCCTTAACCTAACCCACGTTGTGCCTTAACCTAACACACGTTGTGCCTTAACGTAACCCACGTTGTGCCTTAACGTAACCCACGTTGTGCCTTAACGTAACCCACGTTGTGCCTTAACGTAACCCACGTTGTGCCTTAACGTAACCCACGTTGTGCCTTAACGTAACCCACGTTGTGCCTTAACCTAACCCACGTTGTGCCTTAACCTAACCCACGTTGTGCCTTAACCTAACACACGTTGTGCCTTAACGTAACCCACGTTGTGCCTTAACGTAACCCACGTTGTGCCTTAACGTAACCCACGTTGTGCCTTAACGTAACCCACGTTGTGCCTTAACGTAACCCACGTTGTGCCTTAACGTAACCCACGTTGTGCCTTAACGTAACCCACGTTGTGCCTTAACCTAACCCACGTTGTGCCTTAACCTAACCCACGTTGTGCCTTAACCTAACCCACGTTGTGCCTTAACCTAACACACGTTGTGCCTTAACGTAACCCACGTTGTGCCTTAACGTAACCCACGTTGTGCCTTAACGTAACCCACGTTGTGCCTTAACGTAACCCACGTTGTGCCTTAACGTAACCCACGTTGTGCCTTAACGTAACCCACGTTGTGCCTTAACGTAACCCACGTTGTGCCTTAACGTAACCCACGTTGTGCCTTAACCTAACCCACGTTGTGCCTTAACCTAACCCACGTTGTGCCTTAACCTAACCCACGTTGTGCCTTAACCTAACCCACGTTGTGCCTTAACCTAACCCACGTTGTGCCTTAACCTAACCCACGTTGTGCCTTAACCTAACCCACGTTGTGCCTTAACCTAACCCACGTTGTGCCTTAACCTAACCCACGTTGTGCCTTAACCTAACCCACGTTGTGCCTTAACCTAACCCACGTTGTGCCTTAACCTAACCCACGTTGTGCCTTAACCTAACCCACGTTGTGCCTTAACCTAACCCACGTTGTGCCTTAACCTAACCCACGTTGTGCCTTAACCTGCTCTGTAATTGGCATATGACACGTTACATTAATCTAGTGTTGTCTAACCACAACCCTCTGAATATAGTTCGCTACTCGCACCGCCCACCCTCTTGTGTGTCGTTTCATGTTGAACACTTCGCAAGTGTTGCTTACTTTTTACATGCTCCCGCTGTACACTGTAATGTGGACAACTGCAGGATGTACATCGCCCCCCCCCCTCCACCCTGCCTTCGCACGCTGGTCGTTCAGGTGCTTGCGTGTTCAATGCCCTTCGCAGCTGTTCACTGGCATTCGCATGTCGAAGCGCTCAGTCTACGTCGTGGTACGGCCTGTGTCCACTGTCCGCTGATATCGTAAGCTTAATCCTCACATTGTACTGCACATAGGTCCGTATGTACTGAATGATACGCTGTGGCACATGTGTGACCGTACGACTGCGCCCAACAACAGCGAACCATACGGTCCAAATGTTGTGCACTCAGCCACGTGCCGTCTCCCCATAACAGCTACATTGCAGTGTGGTACGCCATAGAGACGTGTGGGAGTAACGGACGCCCTGGATGGCGATCAGCATGAGCCGTCTGTTGATGTAGTGGCGCGTGTATTCAAACGTAGTCGTCTCTTCTCACACAGTGTGATAGCATGGTGCACCGCGTTCCACATCTGCGACATGGTACAGATGCTGGTTGACAGTCGGTCTCGTAATGGACATCGCATACGTAGGGGGCCACCTCCCACGTGTTCTCTAGTCGTGCACATTTTGTTGCGTGTATGTGGGCAGACGTAGTGTGTCGTGACACCTAACAGACAGGTATGCAATAATCGTTGCATTTGCAAACTGGGATGGACGTCTACGTTTGCTGGTGACGTGACGCAACGCAAATGAACAACTGGTAAACCCATTGTGGTGCGGTTGTTGTTGCTGGAGGTAAATCAGTAAGGGCAAATCTGTGTGTGAAGCGATACGCGGCGGTGGCTGGGTGGGACCGTCCCCGGCCGGTGAGGGGGGGGCCGCCCGGCGTGCTGGCCGCGCGGTGCGTGGGCGCACGCGCTACAGCCGGCTGGTGGGGGCGCCCAGTGGCAGGCGCGCCGGCCGACGGACGCGGCAGGCGGCGCAGCTGCGCGCCGGGGCACCCTGCGCGCGGCGCCGGGCGGCCAAAGTGGGTCCTCGCGGGCCCGGTGCGAAGCGCGGTGGACATCTGCAGTGTGCTGGTCCGACTGAGGACTGTGTGCGTTGAGGATGCGCCGCCGCCCGGCACTCGGCGCCGCGACGCCGTCTGCTGCTCGGTCGCCCCAGCGGTTCTCGCTGGTGGTTT
>NW_026046424.1:17500-20000 GCF_023864275.1 Schistocerca cancellata | reverse complement strand
AACCCACGTTGTGCCTTAACGTAACCCACGTTGTGCCTTAACGTAACCCACGTTGTGCCTTAACGTAACCCACGTTGTGCCTTAACGTAACCCACGTTGTGCCTTAACCTAACCCACGTTGTGCCTTAACCTAACCCACGTTGTGCCTTAACCTAACCCACGTTGTGCCTTAACCTAACCCACGTTGTGCCTTAACCTAACCCACGTTGTGCCTTAACCTAACCCACGTTGTGCCTTAACCTAACCCACGTTGTGCCTTAACCTAACCCACGTTGTGCCTTAACCTAACCCACGTTGTGCCTTAACCTAACCCACGTTGTGCCTTAACCTAACCCACGTTGTGCCTTAACCTAACCCACGTTGTGCCTTAACCTAACCCACGTTGTGCCTTAACCTAACCCACGTTGTGCCTTAACCTAACCCACGTTGTGCCTTAACCTGCTCTGTAATTGGCATATGACACGTTACATTAATCTAGTGTTGTCTAACCACAACCCTCTGAATATAGTTCGCTACTCGCACCGCCCACCCTCTTGTGTGTCGTTTCATGTTGAACACTTCGCAAGTGTTGCTTACTTTTTACATGCTCCCGCTGTACACTGTAATGTGGACAACTGCAGGATGTACATCGCCCCCCCCCCTCCACCCTGCCTTCGCACGCTGGTCGTTCAGGTGCTTGCGTGTTCAATGCCCTTCGCAGCTGTTCACTGGCATTCGCATGTCGAAGCGCTCAGTCTACGTCGTGGTACGGCCTGTGTCCACTGTCCGCTGATATCGTAAGCTTAATCCTCACATTGTACTGCACATAGGTCCGTATGTACTGAATGATACGCTGTGGCACATGTGTGACCGTACGACTGCGCCCAACAACAGCGAACCATACGGTCCAAATGTTGTGCACTCAGCCACGTGCCGTCTCCCCATAACAGCTACATTGCAGTGTGGTACGCCATAGAGACGTGTGGGAGTAACGGACGCCCTGGATGGCGATCAGCATGAGCCGTCTGTTGATGTAGTGGCGCGTGTATTCAAACGTAGTCGTCTCTTCTCACACAGTGTGATAGCATGGTGCACCGCGTTCCACATCTGCGACATGGTACAGATGCTGGTTGACAGTCGGTCTCGTAATGGACATCGCATACGTAGGGGGCCACCTCCCACGTGTTCTCTAGTCGTGCACATTTTGTTGCGTGTATGTGGGCAGACGTAGTGTGTCGTGACACCTAACAGACAGGTATGCAATAATCGTTGCATTTGCAAACTGGGATGGACGTCTACGTTTGCTGGTGACGTGACGCAACGCAAATGAACAACTGGTAAACCCATTGTGGTGCGGTTGTTGTTGCTGGAGGTAAATCAGTAAGGGCAAATCTGTGTGTGAAGCGATACGCGGCGGTGGCTGGGTGGGACCGTCCCCGGCCGGTGAGGGGGGGCCGCCCGGCGTGCTGGCCGCGCGGTGCGTGGGCGCACGCGCTACAGCCGGCTGGTGGGGGCGCCCAGTGGCAGGCGCGCCGGCCGACGGACGCGGCAGGCGGCGCAGCTGCGCGCCGGGGCACCCTGCGCGCGGCGCCGGGCGGCCAAAGTGGGTCCTCGCGGGCCCGGTGCGAAGCGCGGTGGACATCTGCAGTGTGCTGGTCCGACTGAGGACTGTGTGCGTTGAGGATGCGCCGCCGCCCGGCACTCGGCGCCGCGACGCCGTCTGCTGCTCGGTCGCCCCAGCGGTTCTCGCTGGTGGTTTGTATCGCAGTTGTGCAGACGTGTTGGCACGTGCGCTGTGCTGGGAGAGTTCGCTTCGGCACCCACGTGGGGCCTTTGCCCTTCTGTGGCGCTGGCGTTGGAGCTGCCGGTCACCGTAGGTGGCGCGTGTTGTCTCCCGCCGGCAATGCCACGACAGCACGCTCCCGGGCCTCTGTCGGCAGCGGCAAGCTCAGTTGGGAGCACGGGTGGTCGCACCTAAAGCGTCTACTCGCCTAACTCCGGGCGATTGCGCCTCTCTCGAACCCGACCAAGTACTTAGGACGGCGCTGCGCGCCGCCGGGACCTGAGAGGGTTTCGAGGTGTATTGTGCAGGGGAGCTCAGCCTCCTCCTGTTTGCAGAATAATTGAGCGGACGCTTGCGTGTTCGCGCGGGCCCCTGGGACACACTCCCGGGCGGCCGGCTGCTCAGCTCTAGTTGACGCAGCTCCCTGGTTGATCCTGCCAGTAGTCATATGCTTGTCTCAAAGATTAAGCCATGCATGTCTCAGTACAAGCCGCATTAAGGTGAAACCGCGAATGGCTCATTAAATCAGTTATGGTTCCTTAGATCGTACCCACGTTACTTGGATAACTGTGGTAATTCTAGAGCTAATACATGCAAACAGAGTCCCGACCAGAGATGGAAGGGACGCTTTTATTAGATCAAAACCAATCGGTCGGCTCGTCCGGTCCGTTTGCCTTGGTGACTCTGAATAACTTTGGGCTGATCGCACGGTCCTCGTACCGGCGACGCATCTTTCAA
>NW_026046424.1:0-10000 GCF_023864275.1 Schistocerca cancellata | reverse complement strand
GCAATAGCCCCATCTACGCGAATCGGACGACACTACGTCCACCATGTCGCGCGCAACACGAAAACTAAATACCGCCATCTGCAAGTCTCCCGAAACATGACCTGCTGCACCGACGATACCGCCATCTATGAGACGCCACCCCGACTACGACATCGCTAGGTCCCACAGTACCCATTTTTCGACGCCACCCACAAAGCCTGCATCATCTGTCCACCACAGGAACCCGAACGCCAGTGCCTGCGTCGCACGAAGTAGTCAACCGACAATCACTCCACCCGCACCCGCACGTGCCCACCCCAACCGCCCAAATCGCAACCCAAGCGGATGAACGGCGGACTCTTCCCGCACTCGTACGTTGCAATCCACCCCTATATCTTGCGTTTCATGACGAGTTATATCCAATATGCCAAATTCCCGCTGTCCCTATACATGCTGTAAGTCTGTGCACACAATATGAACCACACCTCAGCGAGACACTCCATCACACATTACTCTCTGCCTGTAACAGACACAGATACGATATGTAAGCACCAGCATGGACCAACGTCCGGTGCATCCTCTCCGCCACAGTACACCATCCACACTATGATAACCACACCAGGGGGTCCAATTATAAAATAGAATATCCCACCCGTCCAACATCCACAATTGCTCAGATAAGCCACCAACACCCACACATGTCCTACACAGGGGTGCACACCAACACCACCACACTGCTCCTGTTACGGCACAGAAACAATGGCAGGAATGAATCACACAGGTCTGCCACTCCCTTGCCGCAACCACAGACGCGGCGCGCCTCCAGTCACGAGCGAAAAGCGCATCCTGACGAGACAGAACTGCTGTGACATACTGACGCTGCCTCAGACATTCACTTACAATGATCACTACCAACGAACCTGCCCCCCCCCCCCCCAAACACACTATCTCTTACCATGTTGTGTACTGTAATCCAACCCATTTTGCACCTTAACCTAACCAAATTTGTAACGCAATTTGTACCGCAATGTAACGCAATTTGTACCGCAATGTAACGCAATTTGTACCGCAATGTAACGCAATTTGTAACGCAATTTGTGTCTTAACCTAACCCACGTTGTGCTTAACCTAACCCACGTTGTGCCTTAACCTAACCCACGTTGTGCCTTAACCTAACACACGTTGTGCCTTAACGTACCCACGTTGTGCCTTAACGTAACCCACGTTGTGCCTTAACGTAACCCACGTTGTGCCTTAACGTAACCCACGTTGTGCCTTAACGTAACCCACGTTGTGCCTTAACGTAACCCACGTTGTGCCTTAACGTAACCCACGTTGTGCCTTAACGTAACCCACGTTGTGCCTTAACCTAACCCACGTTGTGCCTTAACCTAACCCACGTTGTGCCTTAACCTAACACACGTTGTGCCTTAACGTAACCCACGTTGTGCCTTAACGTAACCCACGTTGTGCCTTAACGTAACCCACGTTGTGCCTTAACGTAACCCACGTTGTGCCTTAACGTAACCCACGTTGTGCCTTAACGTAACCCACGTTGTGCCTTAACCTAACCCACGTTGTGCCTTAACCTAACCCACGTTGTGCCTTAACCTAACCCACGTTGTGCCTTAACCTACCCTCGTTGGTACCTACCCACGTTGTGCCTTAACGTAACCCACGTTGTGCCTTAACGTAACCCACGTTGTGCCTTAACGTAACCCACGTTGTGCCTTAACGTAACCCACGTTGTGCCTTAACGTAACCCACGTTGTGCCTTAACGTAACCCACGTTGTGCCTTAACGTAACCCACGTTGTGCCTTAACGTAACCCACGTTGTGCCTTAACGTAACCCACGTTGTGCCTTAACCTAACCCACGTTGTGCCTTAACCTAACCCACGTTGTGCCTTAACCTAACCCACGTTGTGCCTTAACCTAACCCACGTTGTGCCTTAACCTAACCCACGTTGTGCCTTAACCTAACCCACGTTGTGCCTTAACCTAACCCACGTTGTGCTTAACGTAACCCACGTTGTGCCTTAACCTAACCCACGTTGTGCCTTACCTAACCCACGTTGTGCCTTAACCTAACCCACGTTGTGCCTTAACCTAACCCACGTTGTGCCTTAACCTAACCCACGTTGTGCCTTAACCTAACCCACGTTGTGCCTTAACCTAACCCACGTTGTGCCTTAACCTAACCCACGTTGTGCCTTAACCTGCTCTGTAATGGCATATGACACGTTACATTAATCTAGTGTTGTCTAACCACAACCCTCTGAATATAGTTCGCTACTCGCACCGCCCACCCTCTTGTGTGTCGTTTCATGTTGAACACTTCGCAAGTGTTGCTTACTTTTTACATGCTCCCGCTGTACACTGTAATGTGGACAACTGCAGGATGTACATCGCCCCCCCCCTCCACCCTGCCTTCGCACGCTGGTCGTTCAGGTGCTTGCGTGGTTCAATGCCCTTCGCAGCTGTTCACTGGCATTCGCATGTCGAAGCGCTCAGTCTACGTCGTGGTACGGCCTGTGTCCACTGTCCGCTGATATCGTAAGCTTAATCCTCACATTGTACTGCACATAGGTCCGTATGTACTGAATGATACGCTGTGGCACATGTGTGACCGTACGACTGCGGCCCAACAACAGCGAACCATACGGTCCAAATGTTGTGCACTCAGCCACGTGCCGTCTCCCCATAAACAGCTACATTGCAGTGTGGTACGCCATAGAGACGTGTGGGAGTAACGGACGCCCTGGATGGCGATCAGCATGAGCCGTCTGTTGATGTAGTGGCGCGTGTATTCAAACGTAGTCGTCTCTTCTCACACAGTGTGATAGCATGGTGCACCGCGTTCCACATCTGCGACATGGTACAGATGCTGGTTGACAGTCGGTCTCGTAATGGACATCGCATACGTAGGGGGCCACCTCCCACGTGTTCTCTAGTCGTGCACATTTTGTTGCGTGTATGTGGGCAGACGTAGTGTGTCGTGACACCTAACAGACAGGTATGCAATAATCGTTGCATTTGCAAACTGGGATGGACGTCTACGTTTGCTGGTGACGTGACGCAACGCAAATGAACAACTGGTAAACCCATTGTGGTGCGGTTGTTGTTGCTGGAGGTAAATCAGTAAGGGCAAATCTGTGTGTGAAGCGATACGCGGCGGTGGCTGGGTGGGACCGTCCCCGGCCGGTGAGGGGGGGGAGCCGCCCGGCGTGCTGGCCGCGCGGTGCGTGGGCGCACGCGCTACAGCCGGCTGGTGGGGGCGCCCAGTGGCAGGCGCGCCGGCCGACGGACGCGGCAGGCGGCGCAGCTGCGCGCCGGGGCACCCTGCGCGCGGCGCCGGGCGGCCAAAGTGGGTCCTCGCGGGCCCGGTGCGAAGCGCGGTGGACATCTGCAGTGTGCTGGTCCGACTGAGGACTGTGTGCGTTGAGGATGCGCCGCCGCCCGGCACTCGGCGCCGCGACGCCGTCTGCTGCTCGGTCGCCCCAGCGGTTCTCGCTGGTGGTTTGTATCGCAGTTGTGCAGACGTGTTGGCACGTGCGCTGTGCTGGGAGAGTTCGCTTCGGCACCCACGTGGGGCCTTTGCCCTTCTGTGGCGCTGGCGTTGGAGCTGCCGGTCACCGTAGGTGGCGCGTGTTGTCTCCCGCCGGCAATGCCACGACAGCACGCTCCCGGGCCTCTGTCGGCAGCGGCAAGCTCAGTTGGGAGCACGGGTGGTCGCACCTAAAGCGTCTACTCGCCTAACTCCGGGCGATTGCGCCTCTCTCGAACCCGACCAAGTACTTAGGACGGCGCTGCGCGCCGCCGGGACCTGAGAGGGTTTCGAGGTGTATTGTGCAGGGGAGCTCAGCCTCCTCCTGTTTGCAGAATAATTGAGCGGACGCTTGCGTGTTCGCGCGGGCCCCTGGGACACACTCCCGGGCGGCCGGCTGCTCAGCTCTAGTTGACGCAGCTCCCTGGTTGATCCTGCCAGTAGTCATATGCTTGTCTCAAAGATTAAGCCATGCATGTCTCAGTACAAGCCGCATTAAGGTGAAACCGCGAATGGCTCATTAAATCAGTTATGGTTCCTTAGATCGTACCCACGTTACTTGGATAACTGTGGTAATTCTAGAGCTAATACATGCAAACAGAGTCCCGACCAGAGATGGAAGGGACGCTTTTATTAGATCAAAACCAATCGGTCGGCTCGTCCGGTCCGTTTGCCTTGGTGACTCTGAATAACTTTGGGCTGATCGCACGGTCCTCGTACCGGCGACGCATCTTTCAAATGTCTGCCTTATCAACTGTCGATGGTAGGTTCTGCGCCTACCATGGTTGTAACGGTAACGGGGAATCAGGGTTCGATTCCGGAGAGGGAGCCTGAGAAACGGCTACCACATCCAAGGAAGGCAGCAGGCGCGCAAATTACCCACTCCCGGCACGGGGAGGTAGTGACGAAAAATAACGATACGGACTCATCCGAGGCCCCGTAATCGGAATGAGTACACTTTAAATCCTTTAACGAGTATCTATTGGAGGGCAAGTCTGGTGCCAGCAGCCGCGGTAATTCCAGCTCCAATAGCGTATATTAAAGTTGTTGCGGTTAAAAGCTCGTAGTTGGATTTGTGTCCCACCGCTGTTGGTTCACCGCCCGTCGGTGTTTAACTGGCATGTATCGTGGGACGTCCTGCCGGTGGGGCGAGCCGAAGGCGTGCGACCGCCTCGTGCGTGTTCGTGCGTCCCGAGGCGGACCCCGTTGAAATCCTACCAAGGTGCTCTTTATTGAGTGTCTGGGTGGGCCGGCACGTTTACTTTGAACAAATTAGAGTGCTTAAAGCAGGCAAGCCGCCTGAATACTGTGTGCATGGAATAATGGAATAGGACCTCGGTTCTATTTTGTTGGTTTTCGGAACCCGAGGTAATGATTAATAGGGACAGGCGGGGGCATTCGTATTGCGACGTTAGAGGTGAAATTCTTGGATCGTCGCAAGACGAACAGAAGCGAAAGCATTTGCCAAGTATGTTTTCATTAATCAAGAACGAAAGTTAGAGGTTCGAAGGCGATCAGATACCGCCCTAGTTCTAACCATAAACGATGCCAGCCAGCGATCCGCCGCAGTTCCTCCGATGACTCGGCGGGCAGCCTCCGGGAAACCAAAGCTTTTGGGTTCCGGGGAAGTATGGTTGCAAAGCTGAAACTTAAAGGAATTGACGGAAGGGCACCACCAGGAGTGGAGCCTGCGGCTTAATTTGACTCAACACGGGAAACCTCACCAGGCCCGGACACCGGAAGGATTGACAGATTGATAGCTCTTTCTTGATTCGGTGGGTGTGGTGCATGGCCGTTCTTAGTTGGTGGAGCGATTTGTCTGGTTAATTCCGATAACGAACGAGACTCTAGCCTGCTAACTAGTCGCGTGACATCCTTCGTGCTGTCAGCGATTACTTTTCTTCTTAGAGGGACAGGCGGCTTCTAGCCGCACGAGATTGAGCAATAACAGGTCTGTGATGCCCTTAGATGTTCTGGGCCGCACGCGCGCTACACTGAAGGAATCAGCGTGTCTTCCTAGGCCGAAAGGTCGGGGTAACCCGCTGAACCTCCTTCGTGCTAGGGATTGGGGCTTGCAATTGTTCCCCATGAACGAGGAATTCCCAGTAAGCGCGAGTCATAAGCTCGCGTTGATTACGTCCCTGCCCTTTGTACACACCGCCCGTCGCTACTACCGATTGAATGATTTAGTGAGGTCTTCGGACTGGTACGCGGCATCGACTCTGTCGTTGCCGATGCTACCGGAAAGATGACCAAACTTGATCATTTAGAGGAAGTAAAAGTCGTAACAAGGTTTCCGTAGGTGAACCTGCGGAAGGATCATTACCGACTAGACTGCATGTCTTTCGATGTGCGTGTCGTGTCGGCGCAACACGCTACCTGTACGGCAGCAGCCGTGCGCCGCGTGCGGAACCACGCGTGCCTCTCAAAACTAACGGACAAAATGTTGTGTGGTACGAGCGCTGAAGCTCTGGAGCGGCTGGCCTGCGGCCACCTGGCGCCTGGCGCCGGTTTTGAATGACTTTCGCCGAGTGCCTGTCCGCTCCGGTGTGGAGCCGTACGACGCCCATCGGCCGTGAGGCCGTTGGACACAGAACGCTGGAACAGGGGCCGTCAAACGCCTCAGTCCCGCCTATGCAACTGTTTTGAAAGAGACAGTGGAAACTAAACAAAAAAGATCACCCAGGACGGTGGATCACTCGGCTCGTGGGTCGATGAAGAACGCAGCAAATTGCGCGTCGACATGTGAACTGCAGGACACATGAACATCGACGTTTCGAACGCACATTGCGGTCCATGGATTCCGTTCCCGGCCACGTCTGGCTGAGGGTCGGCTACGTATACTGAAGCGCGCGGCGTTTGTCCCGCCTTCGGAGACCTGGAGTGTCGTGGCCGCCTGTGGGGCCGGCCGCGTCTCCTTAAACGTGCGATGCGCGCCCGTCGCCTGGCGGTTCGCATACCGGTACTTTCTCGGTAGCGTGCACAGCCGGCTGGCGGTGTGGCGTGCGACACCTCGTACAACGACCTCAGAGCAGGCGAGACTACCCGCTGAATTTAAGCATATTACTAAGCGGAGGAAAAGAAACTAACAAGGATTCCCCCAGTAGCGGCGAGCGAACAGGGAAGAGTCCAGCACCGAACCCCGCAGGCTGCCGCCTGTCGTGGCATGTGGTGTTTGGGAGGGTCCACTACCCCGACGCCTCGCGCCGAGCCCAAGTCCAACTTGAATGAGGCCACGGCCCGTAGAGGGTGCCAGGCCCGTAGCGGCCGGTGCGAGCGTCGGCGGACCTCTCCTTCGAGTCGGGTTGCTTGAGAGTGCAGCTCCAAGTGGGTGGTAAACTCCATCTGAGACTAAATATGACCACGAGACCGATAGCGAACAAGTACCGTGAGGGAAAGTTGAAAAGAACTTGAAGAGAGAGTTCAAAAGTACGTGAAACCGTTCTGGGGTAAACGTGAGAAGTCCGAAAGGTCGAACGGGTGAGATTCACGCCCATCCGGCCACTGGCTCCCGCCCTCGGCAGATGGGGCCGGCCGCCCGCGCGGAGCAATCCGCGGCGGGTCGTGTCCGGTTGCCTTTCCACTCGCCGCGGGGTGGGGCCGTTCGGTGTGCGGTGGGCCGCACTTCTCCCCTAGTAGGACGTCGCGACCCGCTGGGTGCCGGCCTACGGCCCGGGTGCGCAGCCTGTCTTCCGCGGGCCTCGGTTCGCGTCTGTTGGGCAGAGCCCCGGTGTCCTGGCTGGCTGCTCGGCGGTATATCTGGAGGAGTCGATTCGCCCCTTTGGCGCTCGGGCTCCCGGCAAGCGCGCGCGGTTCTTCCCGGATGACGGACCTACCTGGCCCGGCCCCGGACCCGCGCCGCTGTTGGCTCGGGATGCTCTCGGGCGGAATAATCGCTCCCGTCAGCGGCGCTTCAGCTTTGGACAATTTCACGACCCGTCTTGAAACACGGACCAAGGAGTCTAACATGTGCGCGAGTCATTGGGCTGTACGAAACTAAAGGCGTAATGAAAGTGAAGGTCTCGCCTTGCGCGGGCCGAGGGAGGATGGGGCTTCCCCGCCCTTCACGGGGCGGCGGCCTCCGCACTCCCGGGGCGTCTCGTCCTCATTGCGAGGTGAGGCGCACCTAGAGCGTACACGTTGGGACCCGAAAGATGGTGAACTATGCCTGGCCAGGACGAAGTCAGGGAAACCCTGATGGAGGTCCGTAGCGATTCTGACGTGCAAATCGATCGTCGGAGCTGGGTATAGGGCGAAAGACTAATCGAACCATCTAGTAGCTGGTTCCCTCCGAAGTTTCCCTCAGGATAGCTGGTGCTCGTACGAGTCTCATCCGGTAAAGCGAATGATTAGAGGCCTTGGGGCCGAAACGACCTCAACCTATCTCAAACTTTAAATGGGTGAGATCTCCGGCTTGCTTGATATGCTGAAGCCGCGAGCAAACGACTCGGATCGGAGTGCCAAGTGGGCCACTTTTGGTAAGCAGAACTGGCGCTGTGGGATGAACCAAACGCCGAGTTAAGGCGCCCGAATCGACGCTCATGGGAAACCATGAAAGGCGTTGGTTGCTTAAGACAGCAGGACGGTGGCCATGGAAGTCGGAATCCGCTAAGGAGTGTGTAACAACTCACCTGCCGAAGCAACTAGCCCTGAAAATGGATGGCGCTGAAGCGTCGTGCCTATACTCGCCGTCAGTCTGGCAGTCATGGCCGGTCCTTGCGGCCGGCCGCGAAGCCCTGACGAGTAGGAGGGTCGCGGCGGTGGGCGCAGAAGGGTCTGGGCGTGAGCCTGCCTGGAGCCGCCGTCGGTGCAGATCTTGGTGGTAGTAGCAAATACTCCAGCGAGGCCCTGAGGGCTGACGCGGAGAAGGGTTTCGTGTGAACAGCCGTTGCACACGAGTCAGTCGATCCTAAGCCCTAGGAGAAATCCGATGTTGATGGGGGCCGTCATAGCATGATGCACTTTGTGCTGGCCCCCGTTGGGCGAAAGGAATCCGGTTCCTATTCCGGAACCCGGCAGCGGAACCGATACAAGTCGGGCCCCTCTTTTAGAGATGCTCGTCGGGGTAACCAAAAGGACCCGGAGACGCCGTCGGGAGATCGGGGAAGAGTTTTCTTTTCTGCATGAGCGTTCGAGTTCCCTGGAATCCTCTAGCAGGGAGATAGGGTTTGGAACGCGAAGAGCACCGCAGTTGCGGCGGTGTCCCGATCTTCCCCTCGGACCTTGAAAATCCGGGAGAGGGCCACGTGGAGGTGTCGCGCCGGTTCGTACCCATATCCGCAGCAGGTCTCCAAGGTGAAGAGCCTCTAGTCGATAGAATAATGTAGGTAAGGGAAGTCGGCAAATTGGATCCGTAACTTCGGGATAAGGATTGGCTCTGAGGATCGGGCGTGTCGGGCTTGGTCGGGAAGTGGGTCAGCGCTAACGTGCCGGGCCTGGGCGAGGTGAGTGCCGTAGGGGTGCCGGTAAGTGCGGGCGTTTAGCGCGGGCGTGGTCTGCTCTCGCCGGTTGGTTGGCCTCGTGCTGGCCGGCGGTGCAGGATGCGCGCGCCTGCGCGGCGTTCGTGCCCCGGTGCTTCAACCTGCGCGCAGGATCCGAGCTCGGTCCCGTGCCTTGGCCTCCCACGGATCTTCCTTGCTGCGAGGCCGCGTCCGCCTTAGCGTGCTCCTCCGGGGCGCGCGGGTGCGCGGATTCTCTTCGGCCGCCATTCAACGATCAACTCAGAACTGGCACGGACTGGGGGAATCCGACTGTCTAATTAAAACAAAGCATTGCGATGGCCCTAGCGGTGTTGACGCAATGTGATTTCTGCCCAGTGCTCTGAATGTCAACGTGAAGAAATTCAGCAAGCGCGGGTAAACGGCGGGAGTAACTATGACTCTCTTAAGGTAGCCAAATGCCTCGTCATCTAATTAGTGACGCGCATGAATGGATTAACGAGATTCCCGCTGTCCCTATCTACTATCTAGCGAAACCACTGCCAAGGGAACGGGCTTGGAAAAATTAGCGGGGAAAGAAGACCCTGTTGAGCTTGACTCTAGTCTGGCACTGTGAGGTGACATGAGAGGTGTAGCATAAGTGGGAGATGGCAACATCGCCGGTGAAATACCACTACTTTCATTGTTTCTTTACTTACTCGGTTAGGCGAGCGCGTGCGTCGTGGTATAACAACCCGGCGTCACGGTGTTCTCGAGCCAAGCGTGTTAGGGTTGCGTTCGCGCCGCGGCTCCGTGTCCGTGCGCCACAGCGTGCGGTGCGTGTGGGTGCAAGCCTGCGCGTGCCGTGCGTCCCGTGTGCGTCGGCGCGTCCGCGTGTGCGGCGCAGTTTACTCCCTCGCGTGATCCGATTCGAGGACACTGCCAGGCGGGGAGTTTGACTGGGGCGGTACATCTGTCAAAGAATAACGCAGGTGTCCTAAGGCCAGCTCAGCGAGGACAGAAACCTCGCGTAGAGCAAAAGGGCAAAAGCTGGCTTG
>NW_026046423.1:0-124672 GCF_023864275.1 Schistocerca cancellata | reverse complement strand
AATTCTTTTGCTTCTAAGGGAGTTAGTTGTCTAGTAAGTTCCTCTTATGACATGCAATAGACAACCAGAACAGCTACAGGAGAGAGTCATTTTTGTTGTCAGCGGTAGTTGCATTATCACAAACGCAGAGTAATTCCATTGGCGTCGCACCAAAACGAGTACCTGCCGAAACCCGGGATCGAACCAGGGACCTTTAGATCTTCAGTCTAACGCTCTCCCAACTGAGCTATTTCGGCTGACGTCGAAGGTTGCCATTTGCATGTGTTCGTTCACTTCTGCCTCGCTGCCAATTTCACAGTCACCTTCGTCTGATAAGACACAGGGACGCTGAAGGGCGAGCAGCCGATGCAGTGAAGTTCCACACACATTTCTTCAGCTTCCGTCATCGTAACAAGCAAACATGTCGACTCGATTCGTGTGATATTGAATTCGCTGACTTGACGTGACGCCACGCTGACGCTAGAAAACCCGTGCTATATCGATGCCAGGGGCAACTCGTGTGCAGAGAACGAGACACAAGAAGGAGTGAGCCTCTCCACCATATGAGAGGCAGTATCTAGCAGATACACACGGTAAAACATTCGACTTGCGTTAGCTCATAAATTGCTACATGTCATCGTCTGTAAGCTAAAATGGACACATCTGCACTGCCCAGTGAGGCGACACTTGTACTAACACCTGGTGGACGGCTGTGAGACGAGGAGATGAGCTGCGGCTTCTGGGCGCGACTGTAACGCTGCGCCCTCGATCAAATAACACTGCACATTGCTGGTGACCCACGTGTTTAGTAGTGACGCAACTGCTAGGATGCAGCTCAACGTCCGCCTTTTGAGAGCGAGAAAACTTTCGCAGTCGGCAGGACTCGAACCTGCGCTCCCAGAGGGAATCTGATTTCAAGTCAGACGCCTTAACCACTCGGCCACGACTGCCGGTGGCGGAAGCGACTCCCGACAAGTCAAACCGCCATCTTTAGAAGCAATCTGGTGGCAGAAAACGGCGTGGCCTCACTCTTTGCTCTAGGGTTTCCATTAGCCGTTACGAAAGTGTACTAATTTTCGCCCAGACAGGGACTTGAACCCAGGACCCTTCGGTTGAAAACCTAACGCTCTACCGACTCAGCTACGCGGGCCCACGCACGAGCATTATCGTACAGCTGCGTGGTGTGCGAGTGTTTCGCATGTCGTAATTGCTGGCTTATGGCTCCAATGGCGACTTCACCGACTTCCCACTGACGCACCGCTGACGCTAGTTTTCTGTCGTCTTAAAACGATGGACATACCTCCAAGCAGCTGCGAGATCTTAAGAAAAGAAAAAAAAAAAAAAAAACGCTGCACTACTGCTTTTGCCGCACTCGAATGATTGAAATTGCGATTCTTAAAAAGAAAATGAAATGTTAGCTCTGTCCAACACTTTCGAGCACATCTGTGTACTCACCATCTCAGCGACGGCTTTCTGCAGTCCCAGCGTCAGTGCGAGGTGAACCGATAGGCACAGTAAGCAGCGGTCGTCGCGAAAACTCAGTATTCTTAAAACGGAAATTTTCGTCTTGTTGAGAATGGCGTCACTGGTTGCACCCGCATTCGCCCACGCATGTCACATGTGTGCGAAAACGTTTGCTCCTCTTTACGCAAAATCGCACGCAGCCGGTAGGATTCGAACCTACGCTCCCAGAGGGAATCTGATTTCGAGTCAGGCGCCTTAACCACTCGGCCACGACTGCCGTTAGCGCGGTGTTCTCCCGACACATGCAACTGCTACCGTTTAAAACACTGTGGTGTCAGAAAACGGCGTAGCTGCATTATTTTCCGTAGCGTTTCCGCCGCTACCAGACGAATCGTTACCAAAGTATTAAAATTTCCGCCCGAACAGGGACTTGAACCCTGGACCCTTAGGTTAAAAGCCTAATGCTCTACCGACTGAGCTATCCGGGCTCACACAAGGGTGCAAAATCTCCTACGATGCACAACTATACATTGACTCATGTCCTTTACTGTTGTGCAATCGCTGCATGGGGCCGTTACTAATAAAACGTCGCCTAAATGCTGTCTACAAACTTATCGCGCTAAGCCCGTAACACACTATCGAAGACTGCTGACACACGATGCAACAACAAATTGCACCAGCTGTTACGTCTCATACGTTGGAGCAGAGAATTTACGTGTTTTGTCGACACTCACTGGGCAATTGGAAAATTCACAAGCATTTCGAATGCAATGTTTCCCACGCTTTCGCTCATTTCACGGTTCCGTTGAAGACGTTCTTCACCACCTGACACAGAAAAAGGAATGCAGTCGGTAGGATATTTTTAATTCTTTTGCTTCTAAGGGAGTTAGTTGTCTAGTAAGTTCCTCTTATGACATGCAATAGACAACCAGAACAGCTACAGGAGAGAGTCATTTTTGTTGTCAGCGGTAGTTGCATTATCACAAACGCAGAGTAATTCCATTGGCGTCGCACCAAAACGAGTACCTGCCGAAACCCGGGATCGAACCAGGGACCTTTAGATCTTCAGTCTAACGCTCTCCCAACTGAGCTATTTCGGCTGACGTCGAAGGTTGCCATTTGCATGTGTTCGTTCACTTCTGCCTCGCTGCCAATTTCACAGTCACCTTCGTCTGATAAGACACAGGGACGCTGAAGGGCGAGCAGCCGATGCAGTGAAGTTCCACACACATTTCTTCAGCTTCCGTCATCGTAACAAGCAAACATGTCGACTCGATTCGTGTGATATTGAATTCGCTGACTTGACGTGACGCCACGCTGACGCTAGAAAACCCGTGCTATATCGATGCCAGGGGCAACTCGTGTGCAGAGAACGAGACACAAGAAGGAGTGAGCCTCTCCACCATATGAGAGGCAGTATCTAGCAGATACACACGGTAAAACATTCGACTTGCGTTAGCTCATAAATTGCTACATGTCATCGTCTGTAAGCTAAAATGGACACATCTGCACTGCCCAGTGAGGCGACACTTGTACTAACACCTGGTGGACGGCTGTGAGACGAGGAGATGAGCTGCGGCTTCTGGGCGCGACTGTAACGCTGCGCCCTCGATCAAATAACACTGCACATTGCTGGTGACCCACGTGTTTAGTAGTGACGCAACTGCTAGGATGCAGCTCAACGTCCGCCTTTTGAGAGCGAGAAAACTTTCGCAGTCGGCAGGACTCGAACCTGCGCTCCCAGAGGGAATCTGATTTCAAGTCAGACGCCTTAACCACTCGGCCACGACTGCCGGTGGCGGAAGCGACTCCCGACAAGTCAAACCGCCATCTTTAGAAGCAATCTGGTGGCAGAAAACGGCGTGGCCTCACTCTTTGCTCTAGGGTTTCCATTAGCCGTTACGAAAGTGTACTAATTTTCGCCCAGACAGGGACTTGAACCCAGGACCCTTCGGTTGAAAACCTAACGCTCTACCGACTCAGCTACGCGGGCCCACGCACGAGCATTATCGTACAGCTGCGTGGTGTGCGAGTGTTTCGCATGTCGTAATTGCTGGCTTATGGCTCCAATGGCGACTTCACCGACTTCCCACTGACGCACCGCTGACGCTAGTTTTCTGTCGTCTTAAAACGATGGACATACCTCCAAGCAGCTGCGAGATCTTAAGAAAAGAAAAAAAAAAAAAAAAACGCTGCACTACTGCTTTTGCCGCACTCGAATGATTGAAATTGCGATTCTTAAAAAGAAAATGAAATGTTAGCTCTGTCCAACACTTTCGAGCACATCTGTGTACTCACCATCTCAGCGACGGCTTTCTGCAGTCCCAGCGTCAGTGCGAGGTGAACCGATAGGCACAGTAAGCAGCGGTCGTCGCGAAAACTCAGTATTCTTAAAACGGAAATTTTCGTCTTGTTGAGAATGGCGTCACTGGTTGCACCCGCATTCGCCCACGCATGTCACATGTGTGCGAAAACGTTTGCTCCTCTTTACGCAAAATCGCACGCAGCCGGTAGGATTCGAACCTACGCTCCCAGAGGGAATCTGATTTCGAGTCAGGCGCCTTAACCACTCGGCCACGACTGCCGTTAGCGCGGTGTTCTCCCGACACATGCAACTGCTACCGTTTAAAACACTGTGGTGTCAGAAAACGGCGTAGCTGCATTATTTTCCGTAGCGTTTCCGCCGCTACCAGACGAATCGTTACCAAAGTATTAAAATTTCCGCCCGAACAGGGACTTGAACCCTGGACCCTTAGGTTAAAAGCCTAATGCTCTACCGACTGAGCTATCCGGGCTCACACAAGGGTGCAAAATCTCCTACGATGCACAACTATACATTGACTCATGTCCTTTACTGTTGTGCAATCGCTGCATGGGGCCGTTACTAATAAAACGTCGCCTAAATGCTGTCTACAAACTTATCGCGCTAAGCCCGTAACACACTATCGAAGACTGCTGACACACGATGCAACAACAAATTGCACCAGCTGTTACGTCTCATACATTGGAGCAGAGAATTTACGTGTTTTGTCGACACTCACTGGGCAATTGGAAAATTCACAAGCATTTCGAATGCAATGTTTCCCACGCTTTCGCTCATTTCACGGTTCCGTTGAAGACGTTCTTCACCACCTGACACAGAAAAAGGAATGCAGTCGGTAGGATATTTTTAATTCTTTTGCTTCTAAGGGAGTTAGTTGTCTAGTAAGTTCCTCTTATGACATGCAATAGACAACCAGAACAGCTACAGGAGAGAGTCATTTTTGTTGTCAGCGGTAGTTGCATTATCACAAACGCAGAGTAATTCCATTGGCGTCGCACCAAAACGAGTACCTGCCGAAACCCGGGATCGAACCAGGGACCTTTAGATCTTCAGTCTAACGCTCTCCCAACTGAGCTATTTCGGCTGACGTCGAAGGTTGCCATTTGCATGTGTTCGTTCACTTCTGCCTCGCTGCCAATTTCACAGTCACCTTCGTCTGATAAGACACAGGGACGCTGAAGGGCGAGCAGCCGATGCAGTGAAGTTCCACACACATTTCTTCAGCTTCCGTCATCGTAACAAGCAAACATGTCGACTCGATTCGTGTGATATTGAATTCGCTGACTTGACGTGACGCCACGCTGACGCTAGAAAACCCGTGCTATATCGATGCCAGGGGCAACTCGTGTGCAGAGAACGAGACACAAGAAGGAGTGAGCCTCTCCACCATATGAGAGGCAGTATCTAGCAGATACACACGGTAAAACATTCGACTTGCGTTAGCTCATAAATTGCTACATGTCATCGTCTGTAAGCTAAAATGGACACATCTGCACTGCCCAGTGAGGCGACACTTGTACTAACACCTGGTGGACGGCTGTGAGACGAGGAGATGAGCTGCGGCTTCTGGGCGCGACTGTAACGCTGCGCCCTCGATCAAATAACACTGCACATTGCTGGTGACCCACGTGTTTAGTAGTGACGCAACTGCTAGGATGCAGCTCAACGTCCGCCTTTTGAGAGCGAGAAAACTTTCGCAGTCGGCAGGACTCGAACCTGCGCTCCCAGAGGGAATCTGATTTCAAGTCAGACGCCTTAACCACTCGGCCACGACTGCCGGTGGCGGAAGCGACTCCCGACAAGTCAAACCGCCATCTTTAGAAGCAATCTGGTGGCAGAAAACGGCGTGGCCTCACTCTTTGCTCTAGGGTTTCCATTAGCCGTTACGAAAGTGTACTAATTTTCGCCCAGACAGGGACTTGAACCCAGGACCCTTCGGTTGAAAACCTAACGCTCTACCGACTCAGCTACGCGGGCCCACGCACGAGCATTATCGTACAGCTGCGTGGTGTGCGAGTGTTTCGCATGTCGTAATTGCTGGCTTATGGCTCCAATGGCGACTTCACCGACTTCCCACTGACGCACCGCTGACGCTAGTTTTCTGTCGTCTTAAAACGATGGACATACCTCCAAGCAGCTGCGAGATCTTAAGAAAAGAAAAAAAAAAAAAAAACGCTGCACTACTGCTTTTGCCGCACTCGAATGATTGAAATTGCGATTCTTAAAAAGAAAATGAAATGTTAGCTCTGTCCAACACTTTCGAGCACATCTGTGTACTCACCATCTCAGCGACGGCTTTCTGCAGTCCCAGCGTCAGTGCGAGGTGAACCGATAGGCACAGTAAGCAGCGGTCGTCGCGAAAACTCAGTATTCTTAAAACGGAAATTTTCGTCTTGTTGAGAATGGCGTCACTGGTTGCACCCGCATTCGCCCACGCATGTCACATGTGTGCGAAAACGTTTGCTCCTCTTTACGCAAAATCGCACGCAGCCGGTAGGATTCGAACCTACGCTCCCAGAGGGAATCTGATTTCGAGTCAGGCGCCTTAACCACTCGGCCACGACTGCCGTTAGCGCGGTGTTCTCCCGACACATGCAACTGCTACCGTTTAAAACACTGTGGTGTCAGAAAACGGCGTAGCTGCATTATTTTCCGTAGCGTTTCCGCCGCTACCAGACGAATCGTTACCAAAGTATTAAAATTTCCGCCCGAACAGGGACTTGAACCCTGGACCCTTAGGTTAAAAGCCTAATGCTCTACCGACTGAGCTATCCGGGCTCACACAAGGGTGCAAAATCTCCTACGATGCACAACTATACATTGACTCATGTCCTTTACTGTTGTGCAATCGCTGCATGGGGCCGTTACTAATAAAACGTCGCCTAAATGCTGTCTACAAACTTATCGCGCTAAGCCCGTAACACACTATCGAAGACTGCTGACACACGATGCAACAACAAATTGCACCAGCTGTTACGTCTCATACATTGGAGCAGAGAATTTACGTGTTTTGTCGACACTCACTGGGCAATTGGAAAATTCACAAGCATTTCGAATGCAATGTTTCCCACGCTTTCGCTCATTTCACGGTTCCGTTGAAGACGTTCTTCACCACCTGACACAGAAAAAGGAATGCAGTCGGTAGGATATTTTTAATTCTTTTGCTTCTAAGGGAGTTAGTTGTCTAGTAAGTTCCTCTTATGACATGCAATAGACAACCAGAACAGCTACAGGAGAGAGTCATTTTTGTTGTCAGCGGTAGTTGCATTATCACAAACGCAGAGTAATTCCATTGGCGTCGCACCAAAACGAGTACCTGCCGAAACCCGGGATCGAACCAGGGGACCTTTAGATCTTCAGTCTAACGCTCTCCCAACTGAGCTATTTCGGCTGACGTCGAAGGTTGCCATTTGCATGTGTTCGTTCACTTCTGCCTCGCTGCCAATTTCACAGTCACCTTCGTCTGATAAGACACAGGGACGCTGAAGGGCGAGCAGCCGATGCAGTGAAGTTCCACACACATTTCTTCAGCTTCCGTCATCGTAACAAGCAAACATGTCGACTCGATTCGTGTGATATTGAATTCGCTGACTTGACGTGACGCCACGCTGACGCTAGAAAACCCGTGCTATATCGATGCCAGGGGCAACTCGTGTGCAGAGAACGAGACACAAGAAGGAGTGAGCCTCTCCACCATATGAGAGGCAGTATCTAGCAGATACACACGGTAAAACATTCGACTTGCGTTAGCTCATAAATTGCTACATGTCATCGTCTGTAAGCTAAAATGGACACATCTGCACTGCCCAGTGAGGCGACACTTGTACTAACACCTGGTGGACGGCTGTGAGACGAGGAGATGAGCTGCGGCTTCTGGCGCGACTGTAACGCTGCGCCCTCGATCAAATAACACTGCACATTGCTGGTGACCCACGTGTTTAGTAGTGACGCAACTGCTAGGATGCAGCTCAACGTCCGCCTTTTGAGAGCGAGAAAACTTTCGCAGTCGGCAGGACTCGAACCTGCGCTCCCAGAGGGAATCTGATTTCAAGTCAGACGCCTTAACCACTCGGCCACGACTGCCGGTGGCGGAAGCGACTCCCGACAAGTCAAACCGCCATCTTTAGAAGCAATCTGGTGGCAGAAAACGGCGTGGCCTCACTCTTTGCTCTAGGGTTTCCATTAGCCGTTACGAAAGTGTACTAATTTTCGCCCAGACAGGGACTTGAACCCAGGACCCTTCGGTTGAAAACCTAACGCTCTACCGACTCAGCTACGCGGGCCCACGCACGAGCATTATCGTACAGCTGCGTGGTGTGCGAGTGTTTCGCATGTCGTAATTGCTGGCTTATGGCTCCAATGGCGACTTCACCGACTTCCCACTGACGCACCGCTGACGCTAGTTTTCTGTCGTCTTAAAACGATGGACATACCTCCAAGCAGCTGCGAGATCTTAAGAAAAGAAAAAAAAAAAAAAACGCTGCACTACTGCTTTTGCCGCACTCGAATGATTGAAATTGCGATTCTTAAAAAGAAAATGAAATGTTAGCTCTGTCCAACACTTTCGAGCACATCTGTGTACTCACCATCTCAGCGACGGCTTTCTGCAGTCCCAGCGTCAGTGCGAGGTGAACCGATAGGCACAGTAAGCAGCGGTCGTCGCGAAAACTCAGTATTCTTAAAACGGAAATTTTCGTCTTGTTGAGAATGGCGTCACTGGTTGCACCCGCATTCGCCCACGCATGTCACATGTGTGCGAAAACGTTTGCTCCTCTTTACGCAAAATCGCACGCAGCCGGTAGGATTCGAACCTACGCTCCCAGAGGGAATCTGATTTCGAGTCAGGCGCCTTAACCACTCGGCCACGACTGCCGTTAGCGCGGTGTTCTCCCGACACATGCAACTGCTACCGTTTAAAACACTGTGGTGTCAGAAAACGGCGTAGCTGCATTATTTTCCGTAGCGTTTCCGCCGCTACCAGACGAATCGTTACCAAAGTATTAAAATTTCCGCCCGAACAGGGACTTGAACCCTGGACCCTTAGGTTAAAAGCCTAATGCTCTACCGACTGAGCTATCCGGGCTCACACAAGGGTGCAAAATCTCCTACGATGCACAACTATACATTGACTCATGTCCTTTACTGTTGTGCAATCGCTGCATGGGGCCGTTACTAATAAAACGTCGCCTAAATGCTGTCTACAAACTTATCGCGCTAAGCCCGTAACACACTATCGAAGACTGCTGACACACGATGCAACAACAAATTGCACCAGCTGTTACGTCTCATACATTGGAGCAGAGAATTTACGTGTTTTGTCGACACTCACTGGGCAATTGGAAAATTCACAAGCATTTCGAATGCAATGTTTCCCACGCTTTCGCTCATTTCACGGTTCCGTTGAAGACGTTCTTCACCACCTGACACAGAAAAAGGAATGCAGTCGGTAGGATATTTTTAATTCTTTTGCTTCTAAGGGAGTTAGTTGTCTAGTAAGTTCCTCTTATGACATGCAATAGACAACCAGAACAGCTACAGGAGAGAGTCATTTTTGTTGTCAGCGGTAGTTGCATTATCACAAACGCAGAGTAATTCCATTGGCGTCGCACCAAAACGAGTACCTGCCGAAACCCGGGATCGAACCAGGGACCTTTAGATCTTCAGTCTAACGCTCTCCCAACTGAGCTATTTCGGCTGACGTCGAAGGTTGCCATTTGCATGTGTTCGTTCACTTCTGCCTCGCTGCCAATTTCACAGTCACCTTCGTCTGATAAGACACAGGGACGCTGAAGGGCGAGCAGCCGATGCAGTGAAGTTCCACACACATTTCTTCAGCTTCCGTCATCGTAACAAGCAAACATGTCGACTCGATTCGTGTGATATTGAATTCGCTGACTTGACGTGACGCCACGCTGACGCTAGAAAACCCGTGCTATATCGATGCCAGGGGCAACTCGTGTGCAGAGAACGAGACACAAGAAGGAGTGAGCCTCTCCACCATATGAGAGGCAGTATCTAGCAGATACACACGGTAAAACATTCGACTTGCGTTAGCTCATAAATTGCTACATGTCATCGTCTGTAAGCTAAAATGGACACATCTGCACTGCCCAGTGAGGCGACACTTGTACTAACACCTGGTGGACGGCTGTGAGACGAGGAGATGAGCTGCGGCTTCTGGGCGCGACTGTAACGCTGCGCCCTCGATCAAATAACACTGCACATTGCTGGTGACCCACGTGTTTAGTAGTGACGCAACTGCTAGGATGCAGCTCAACGTCCGCCTTTTGAGAGCGAGAAAACTTTCGCAGTCGGCAGGACTCGAACCTGCGCTCCCAGAGGGAATCTGATTTCAAGTCAGACGCCTTAACCACTCGGCCACGACTGCCGGTGGCGGAAGCGACTCCCGACAAGTCAAACCGCCATCTTTAGAAGCAATCTGGTGGCAGAAAACGGCGTGGCCTCACTCTTTGCTCTAGGGTTTCCATTAGCCGTTACGAAAGTGTACTAATTTTCGCCCAGACAGGGACTTGAACCCAGGACCCTTCGGTTGAAAACCTAACGCTCTACCGACTCAGCTACGCGGGCCCACGCACGAGCATTATCGTACAGCTGCGTGGTGTGCGAGTGTTTCGCATGTCGTAATTGCTGGCTTATGGCTCCAATGGCGACTTCACCGACTTCCCACTGACGCACCGCTGACGCTAGTTTTCTGTCGTCTTAAAACGATGGACATACCTCCAAGCAGCTGCGAGATCTTAAGAAAAGAAAAAAAAAAAAAAAAACGCTGCACTACTGCTTTTGCCGCACTCGAATGATTGAAATTGCGATTCTTAAAAAGAAAATGAAATGTTAGCTCTGTCCAACACTTTCGAGCACATCTGTGTACTCACCATCTCAGCGACGGCTTTCTGCAGTCCCAGCGTCAGTGCGAGGTGAACCGATAGGCACAGTAAGCAGCGGTCGTCGCGAAAACTCAGTATTCTTAAAACGGAAATTTTCGTCTTGTTGAGAATGGCGTCACTGGTTGCACCCGCATTCGCCCACGCATGTCACATGTGTGCGAAAACGTTTGCTCCTCTTTACGCAAAATCGCACGCAGCCGGTAGGATTCGAACCTACGCTCCCAGAGGGAATCTGATTTCGAGTCAGGCGCCTTAACCACTCGGCCACGACTGCCGTTAGCGCGGTGTTCTCCCGACACATGCAACTGCTACCGTTTAAAACACTGTGGTGTCAGAAAACGGCGTAGCTGCATTATTTTCCGTAGCGTTTCCGCCGCTACCAGACGAATCGTTACCAAAGTATTAAAATTTCCGCCCGAACAGGGACTTGAACCCTGGACCCTTAGGTTAAAAGCCTAATGCTCTACCGACTGAGCTATCCGGGCTCACACAAGGGTGCAAAATCTCCTACGATGCACAACTATACATTGACTCATGTCCTTTACTGTTGTGCAATCGCTGCATGGGGCCGTTACTAATAAAACGTCGCCTAAATGCTGTCTACAAACTTATCGCGCTAAGCCCGTAACACACTATCGAAGACTGCTGACACACGATGCAACAACAAATTGCACCAGCTGTTACGTCTCATACGTTGGAGCAGAGAATTTACGTGTTTTGTCGACACTCACTGGGCAATTGGAAAATTCACAAGCATTTCGAATGCAATGTTTCCCACGCTTTCGCTCATTTCACGGTTCCGTTGAAGACGTTCTTCACCACCTGACACAGAAAAAGGAATGCAGTCGGTAGGATATTTTTAATTCTTTTGCTTCTAAGGGAGTTAGTTGTCTAGTAAGTTCCTCTTATGACATGCAATAGACAACCAGAACAGCTACAGGAGAGAGTCATTTTTGTTGTCAGCGGTAGTTGCATTATCACAAACGCAGAGTAATTCCATTGGCGTCGCACCAAAACGAGTACCTGCCGAAACCCGGGATCGAACCAGGGACCTTTAGATCTTCAGTCTAACGCTCTCCCAACTGAGCTATTTCGGCTGACGTCGAAGGTTGCCATTTGCATGTGTTCGTTCACTTCTGCCTCGCTGCCAATTTCACAGTCACCTTCGTCTGATAAGACACAGGGACGCTGAAGGGCGAGCAGCCGATGCAGTGAAGTTCCACACACATTTCTTCAGCTTCCGTCATCGTAACAAGCAAACATGTCGACTCGATTCGTGTGATATTGAATTCGCTGACTTGACGTGACGCCACGCTGACGCTAGAAAACCCGTGCTATATCGATGCCAGGGGCAACTCGTGTGCAGAGAACGAGACACAAGAAGGAGTGAGCCTCTCCACCATATGAGAGGCAGTATCTAGCAGATACACACGGTAAAACATTCGACTTGCGTTAGCTCATAAATTGCTACATGTCATCGTCTGTAAGCTAAAATGGACACATCTGCACTGCCCAGTGAGGCGACACTTGTACTAACACCTGGTGGACGGCTGTGAGACGAGGAGATGAGCTGCGGCTTCTGGGCGCGACTGTAACGCTGCGCCCTCGATCAAATAACACTGCACATTGCTGGTGACCCACGTGTTTAGTAGTGACGCAACTGCTAGGATGCAGCTCAACGTCCGCCTTTTGAGAGCGAGAAAACTTTCGCAGTCGGCAGGACTCGAACCTGCGCTCCCAGAGGGAATCTGATTTCAAGTCAGACGCCTTAACCACTCGGCCACGACTGCCGGTGGCGGAAGCGACTCCCGACAAGTCAAACCGCCATCTTTAGAAGCAATCTGGTGGCAGAAAACGGCGTGGCCTCACTCTTTGCTCTAGGGTTTCCATTAGCCGTTACGAAAGTGTACTAATTTTCGCCCAGACAGGGACTTGAACCCAGGACCCTTCGGTTGAAAACCTAACGCTCTACCGACTCAGCTACGCGGGCCCACGCACGAGCATTATCGTACAGCTGCGTGGTGTGCGAGTGTTTCGCATGTCGTAATTGCTGGCTTATGGCTCCAATGGCGACTTCACCGACTTCCCACTGACGCACCGCTGACGCTAGTTTTCTGTCGTCTTAAAACGATGGACATACCTCCAAGCAGCTGCGAGATCTTAAGAAAAGAAAAAAAAAAAAAAAAACGCTGCACTACTGCTTTTGCCGCACTCGAATGATTGAAATTGCGATTCTTAAAAAGAAAATGAAATGTTAGCTCTGTCCAACACTTTCGAGCACATCTGTGTACTCACCATCTCAGCGACGGCTTTCTGCAGTCCCAGCGTCAGTGCGAGGTGAACCGATAGGCACAGTAAGCAGCGGTCGTCGCGAAAACTCAGTATTCTTAAAACGGAAATTTTCGTCTTGTTGAGAATGGCGTCACTGGTTGCACCCGCATTCGCCCACGCATGTCACATGTGTGCGAAAACGTTTGCTCCTCTTTACGCAAAATCGCACGCAGCCGGTAGGATTCGAACCTACGCTCCCAGAGGGAATCTGATTTCGAGTCAGGCGCCTTAACCACTCGGCCACGACTGCCGTTAGCGCGGTGTTCTCCCGACACATGCAACTGCTACCGTTTAAAACACTGTGGTGTCAGAAAACGGCGTAGCTGCATTATTTTCCGTAGCGTTTCCGCCGCTACCAGACGAATCGTTACCAAAGTATTAAAATTTCCGCCCGAACAGGGACTTGAACCCTGGACCCTTAGGTTAAAAGCCTAATGCTCTACCGACTGAGCTATCCGGGCTCACACAAGGGTGCAAAATCTCCTACGATGCACAACTATACATTGACTCATGTCCTTTACTGTTGTGCAATCGCTGCATGGGGCCGTTACTAATAAAACGTCGCCTAAATGCTGTCTACAAACTTATCGCGCTAAGCCCGTAACACACTATCGAAGACTGCTGACACACGATGCAACAACAAATTGCACCAGCTGTTACGTCTCATACGTTGGAGCAGAGAATTTACGTGTTTTGTCGACACTCACTGGGCAATTGGAAAATTCACAAGCATTTCGAATGCAATGTTTCCCACGCTTTCGCTCATTTCACGGTTCCGTTGAAGACGTTCTTCACCACCTGACACAGAAAAAGGAATGCAGTCGGTAGGATATTTTTAATTCTTTTGCTTCTAAGGGAGTTAGTTGTCTAGTAAGTTCCTCTTATGACATGCAATAGACAACCAGAACAGCTACAGGAGAGAGTCATTTTTGTTGTCAGCGGTAGTTGCATTATCACAAACGCAGAGTAATTCCATTGGCGTCGCACCAAAACGAGTACCTGCCGAAACCCGGGATCGAACCAGGGACCTTTAGATCTTCAGTCTAACGCTCTCCCAACTGAGCTATTTCGGCTGACGTCGAAGGTTGCCATTTGCATGTGTTCGTTCACTTCTGCCTCGCTGCCAATTTCACAGTCACCTTCGTCTGATAAGACACAGGGACGCTGAAGGGCGAGCAGCCGATGCAGTGAAGTTCCACACACATTTCTTCAGCTTCCGTCATCGTAACAAGCAAACATGTCGACTCGATTCGTGTGATATTGAATTCGCTGACTTGACGTGACGCCACGCTGACGCTAGAAAACCCGTGCTATATCGATGCCAGGGGCAACTCGTGTGCAGAGAACGAGACACAAGAAGGAGTGAGCCTCTCCACCATATGAGAGGCAGTATCTAGCAGATACACACGGTAAAACATTCGACTTGCGTTAGCTCATAAATTGCTACATGTCATCGTCTGTAAGCTAAAATGGACACATCTGCACTGCCCAGTGAGGCGACACTTGTACTAACACCTGGTGGACGGCTGTGAGACGAGGAGATGAGCTGCGGCTTCTGGGCGCGACTGTAACGCTGCGCCCTCGATCAAATAACACTGCACATTGCTGGTGACCCACGTGTTTAGTAGTGACGCAACTGCTAGGATGCAGCTCAACGTCCGCCTTTTGAGAGCGAGAAAACTTTCGCAGTCGGCAGGACTCGAACCTGCGCTCCCAGAGGGAATCTGATTTCAAGTCAGACGCCTTAACCACTCGGCCACGACTGCCGGTGGCGGAAGCGACTCCCGACAAGTCAAACCGCCATCTTTAGAAGCAATCTGGTGGCAGAAAACGGCGTGGCCTCACTCTTTGCTCTAGGGTTTCCATTAGCCGTTACGAAAGTGTACTAATTTTCGCCCAGACAGGGACTTGAACCCAGGACCCTTCGGTTGAAAACCTAACGCTCTACCGACTCAGCTACGCGGGCCCACGCACGAGCATTATCGTACAGCTGCGTGGTGTGCGAGTGTTTCGCATGTCGTAATTGCTGGCTTATGGCTCCAATGGCGACTTCACCGACTTCCCACTGACGCACCGCTGACGCTAGTTTTCTGTCGTCTTAAAACGATGGACATACCTCCAAGCAGCTGCGAGATCTTAAGAAAAGAAAAAAAAAAAAAAAACGCTGCACTACTGCTTTTGCCGCACTCGAATGATTGAAATTGCGATTCTTAAAAAGAAAATGAAATGTTAGCTCTGTCCAACACTTTCGAGCACATCTGTGTACTCACCATCTCAGCGACGGCTTTCTGCAGTCCCAGCGTCAGTGCGAGGTGAACCGATAGGCACAGTAAGCAGCGGTCGTCGCGAAAACTCAGTATTCTTAAAACGGAAATTTTCGTCTTGTTGAGAATGGCGTCACTGGTTGCACCCGCATTCGCCCACGCATGTCACATGTGTGCGAAAACGTTTGCTCCTCTTTACGCAAAATCGCACGCAGCCGGTAGGATTCGAACCTACGCTCCCAGAGGGAATCTGATTTCGAGTCAGGCGCCTTAACCACTCGGCCACGACTGCCGTTAGCGCGGTGTTCTCCCGACACATGCAACTGCTACCGTTTAAAACACTGTGGTGTCAGAAAACGGCGTAGCTGCATTATTTTCCGTAGCGTTTCCGCCGCTACCAGACGAATCGTTACCAAAGTATTAAAATTTCCGCCCGAACAGGGACTTGAACCCTGGACCCTTAGGTTAAAAGCCTAATGCTCTACCGACTGAGCTATCCGGGCTCACACAAGGGTGCAAAATCTCCTACGATGCACAACTATACATTGACTCATGTCCTTTACTGTTGTGCAATCGCTGCATGGGGCCGTTACTAATAAAACGTCGCCTAAATGCTGTCTACAAACTTATCGCGCTAAGCCCGTAACACACTATCGAAGACTGCTGACACACGATGCAACAACAAATTGCACCAGCTGTTACGTCTCATACATTGGAGCAGAGAATTTACGTGTTTTGTCGACACTCACTGGGCAATTGGAAAATTCACAAGCATTTCGAATGCAATGTTTCCCACGCTTTCGCTCATTTCACGGTTCCGTTGAAGACGTTCTTCACCACCTGACACAGAAAAAGGAATGCAGTCGGTAGGATATTTTTAATTCTTTTGCTTCTAAGGGAGTTAGTTGTCTAGTAAGTTCCTCTTATGACATGCAATAGACAACCAGAACAGCTACAGGAGAGAGTCATTTTTGTTGTCAGCGGTAGTTGCATTATCACAAACGCAGAGTAATTCCATTGGCGTCGCACCAAAACGAGTACCTGCCGAAACCCGGGATCGAACCAGGGACCTTTAGATCTTCAGTCTAACGCTCTCCCAACTGAGCTATTTCGGCTGACGTCGAAGGTTGCCATTTGCATGTGTTCGTTCACTTCTGCCTCGCTGCCAATTTCACAGTCACCTTCGTCTGATAAGACACAGGGACGCTGAAGGGCGAGCAGCCGATGCAGTGAAGTTCCACACACATTTCTTCAGCTTCCGTCATCGTAACAAGCAAACATGTCGACTCGATTCGTGTGATATTGAATTCGCTGACTTGACGTGACGCCACGCTGACGCTAGAAAACCCGTGCTATATCGATGCCAGGGGCAACTCGTGTGCAGAGAACGAGACACAAGAAGGAGTGAGCCTCTCCACCATATGAGAGGCAGTATCTAGCAGATACACACGGTAAAACATTCGACTTGCGTTAGCTCATAAATTGCTACATGTCATCGTCTGTAAGCTAAAATGGACACATCTGCACTGCCCAGTGAGGCGACACTTGTACTAACACCTGGTGGACGGCTGTGAGACGAGGAGATGAGCTGCGGCTTCTGGGCGCGACTGTAACGCTGCGCCCTCGATCAAATAACACTGCACATTGCTGGTGACCCACGTGTTTAGTAGTGACGCAACTGCTAGGATGCAGCTCAACGTCCGCCTTTTGAGAGCGAGAAAACTTTCGCAGTCGGCAGGACTCGAACCTGCGCTCCCAGAGGGAATCTGATTTCAAGTCAGACGCCTTAACCACTCGGCCACGACTGCCGGTGGCGGAAGCGACTCCCGACAAGTCAAACCGCCATCTTTAGAAGCAATCTGGTGGCAGAAAACGGCGTGGCCTCACTCTTTGCTCTAGGGTTTCCATTAGCCGTTACGAAAGTGTACTAATTTTCGCCCAGACAGGGACTTGAACCCAGGACCCTTCGGTTGAAAACCTAACGCTCTACCGACTCAGCTACGCGGGCCCACGCACGAGCATTATCGTACAGCTGCGTGGTGTGCGAGTGTTTCGCATGTCGTAATTGCTGGCTTATGGCTCCAATGGCGACTTCACCGACTTCCCACTGACGCACCGCTGACGCTAGTTTTCTGTCGTCTTAAAACGATGGACATACCTCCAAGCAGCTGCGAGATCTTAAGAAAAGAAAAAAAAAAAAAAAAACGCTGCACTACTGCTTTTGCCGCACTCGAATGATTGAAATTGCGATTCTTAAAAAGAAAATGAAATGTTAGCTCTGTCCAACACTTTCGAGCACATCTGTGTACTCACCATCTCAGCGACGGCTTTCTGCAGTCCCAGCGTCAGTGCGAGGTGAACCGATAGGCACAGTAAGCAGCGGTCGTCGCGAAAACTCAGTATTCTTAAAACGGAAATTTTCGTCTTGTTGAGAATGGCGTCACTGGTTGCACCCGCATTCGCCCACGCATGTCACATGTGTGCGAAAACGTTTGCTCCTCTTTACGCAAAATCGCACGCAGCCGGTAGGATTCGAACCTACGCTCCCAGAGGGAATCTGATTTCGAGTCAGGCGCCTTAACCACTCGGCCACGACTGCCGTTAGCGCGGTGTTCTCCCGACACATGCAACTGCTACCGTTTAAAACACTGTGGTGTCAGAAAACGGCGTAGCTGCATTATTTTCCGTAGCGTTTCCGCCGCTACCAGACGAATCGTTACCAAAGTATTAAAATTTCCGCCCGAACAGGGACTTGAACCCTGGACCCTTAGGTTAAAAGCCTAATGCTCTACCGACTGAGCTATCCGGGCTCACACAAGGGTGCAAAATCTCCTACGATGCACAACTATACATTGACTCATGTCCTTTACTGTTGTGCAATCGCTGCATGGGGCCGTTACTAATAAAACGTCGCCTAAATGCTGTCTACAAACTTATCGCGCTAAGCCCGTAACACACTATCGAAGACTGCTGACACACGATGCAACAACAAATTGCACCAGCTGTTACGTCTCATACGTTGGAGCAGAGAATTTACGTGTTTTGTCGACACTCACTGGGCAATTGGAAAATTCACAAGCATTTCGAATGCAATGTTTCCCACGCTTTCGCTCATTTCACGGTTCCGTTGAAGACGTTCTTCACCTCCTGACACAGAAAAAGGAATGCAGTCGGTAGGATATTTTTAATTCTTTTGCTTCTAAGGGAGTTAGTTGTCTAGTAAGTTCCTCTTATGGCATGCAATAGACAACCAGAACAGCTACAGGAGAGAGTCATTTTTGTTGTCAGCGGTAGTTGCATTATCACAAACGCAGAGTAATTCCATTGGCGTCGCACCAAAACGAGTACCTGCCGAAACCCGGGATCGAACCAGGGACCTTTAGATCTTCAGTCTAACGCTCTCCCAACTGAGCTATTTCGGCTGACGTCGAAGGTTGCCATTTGCATGTGTTCGTTCACTTCTGCCTCGCTGCCAATTTCACAGTCACCTTCGTCTGATAAGACACAGGGACGCTGAAGGGCGAGCAGCCGATGCAGTGAAGTTCCACACACATTTCTTCAGCTTCCGTCATCGTAACAAGCAAACATGTCGACTCGATTCGTGTGATATTGAATTCGCTGACTTGACGTGACGCCACGCTGACGCTAGAAAACCCGTGCTATATCGATGCCAGGGGCAACTCGTGTGCAGAGAACGAGACACAAGAAGGAGTGAGCCTCTCCACCATATGAGAGGCAGTATCTAGCAGATACACACGGTAAAACATTCGACTTGCGTTAGCTCATAAATTGCTACATGTCATCGTCTGTAAGCTAAAATGGACACATCTGCACTGCCCAGTGAGGCGACACTTGTACTAACACCTGGTGGACGGCTGTGAGACGAGGAGATGAGCTGCGGCTTCTGGGCGCGACTGTAACGCTGCGCCCTCGATCAAATAACACTGCACATTGCTGGTGACCCACGTGTTTAGTAGTGACGCAACTGCTAGGATGCAGCTCAACGTCCGCCTTTTGAGAGCGAGAAAACTTTCGCAGTCGGCAGGACTCGAACCTGCGCTCCCAGAGGGAATCTGATTTCAAGTCAGACGCCTTAACCACTCGGCCACGACTGCCGGTGGCGGAAGCGACTCCCGACAAGTCAAACCGCCATCTTTAGAAGCAATCTGGTGGCAGAAAACGGCGTGGCCTCACTCTTTGCTCTAGGGTTTCCATTAGCCGTTACGAAAGTGTACTAATTTTCGCCCAGACAGGGACTTGAACCCAGGACCCTTCGGTTGAAAACCTAACGCTCTACCGACTCAGCTACGCGGGCCCACGCACGAGCATTATCGTACAGCTGCGTGGTGTGCGAGTGTTTCGCATGTCGTAATTGCTGGCTTATGGCTCCAATGGCGACTTCACCGACTTCCCACTGACGCACCGCTGACGCTAGTTTTCTGTCGTCTTAAAACGATGGACATACCTCCAAGCAGCTGCGAGATCTTAAGAAAAGAAAAAAAAAAAAAAAACGCTGCACTACTGCTTTTGCCGCACTCGAATGATTGAAATTGCGATTCTTAAAAAGAAAATGAAATGTTAGCTCTGTCCAACACTTTCGAGCACATCTGTGTACTCACCATCTCAGCGACGGCTTTCTGCAGTCCCAGCGTCAGTGCGAGGTGAACCGATAGGCACAGTAAGCAGCGGTCGTCGCGAAAACTCAGTATTCTTAAAACGGAAATTTTCGTCTTGTTGAGAATGGCGTCACTGGTTGCACCCGCATTCGCCCACGCATGTCACATGTGTGCGAAAACGTTTGCTCCTCTTTACGCAAAATCGCACGCAGCCGGTAGGATTCGAACCTACGCTCCCAGAGGGAATCTGATTTCGAGTCAGGCGCCTTAACCACTCGGCCACGACTGCCGTTAGCGCGGTTTTCTCCCGACACATGCAACTGCTACCGTTTAAAACACTGTGGTGTCAGAAAACGGCGTAGCTGCATTATTTTCCGTAGCGTTTCCGCCGCTACCAGACGAATCGTTACCAAAGTATTAAAATTTCCGCCCGAACAGGGACTTGAACCCTGGACCCTTAGGTTAAAAGCCTAATGCTCTACCGACTGAGCTATCCGGGCTCACACAAGGGTGCAAAATCTCCTACGATGCACAACTATACATTGACTCATGTCCTTTACTGTTGTGCAATCGCTGCATGGGGCCGTTACTAATAAAACGTCGCCTAAATGCTGTCTACAAACTTATCGCGCTAAGCCCGTAACACACTATCGAAGACTGCTGACACACGATGCAACAACAAATTGCACCAGCTGTTACGTCTCATACGTTGGAGCAGAGAATTTACGTGTTTTGTCGACACTCACTGGGCAATTGGAAAATTCACAAGCATTTCGAATGCAATGTTTCCCACGCTTTCGCTCATTTCACGGTTCCGTTGAAGACGTTCTTCACCTCCTGACACAGAAAAAGGAATGCAGTCGGTAGGATATTTTTAATTCTTTTGCTTCTAAGGGAGTTAGTTGTCTAGTAAGTTCCTCTTATGGCATGCAATAGACAACCAGAACAGCTACAGGAGAGAGTCATTTTTGTTGTCAGCGGTAGTTGCATTATCACAAACGCAGAGTAATCCCATTGGCGTCGCACCAAAACGAGTACCTGCCGAAACCCGGGATCGAACCAGGGACCTTTAGATCTTCAGTCTAACGCTCTCCCAACTGAGCTATTTCGGCTGACGTCGAAGGTTGCCATTTGCATGTGTTCGTTCACTTCTGCCTCGCTGCCAATTTCACAGTCACCTTCGTCTGATAAGACACAGGGACGCTGAAGGGCGAGCAGCCGATGCAGTGAAGTTCCACACACATTTCTTCAGCTTCCGTCATCGTAACAAGCAAACATGTCGACTCGATTCGTGTGATATTGAATTCGCTGACTTGACGTGACGCCACGCTGACGCTAGAAAACCCGTGCTATATCGATGCCAGGGGCAACTCGTGTGCAGAGAACGAGACACAAGAAGGAGTGAGCCTCTCCACCATATGAGAGGCAGTATCTAGCAGATACACACGGTAAAACATTCGACTTGCGTTAGCTCATAAATTGCTACATGTCATCGTCTGTAAGCTAAAATGGACACATCTGCACTGCCCAGTGAGGCGACACTTGTACTAACACCTGGTGGACGGCTGTGAGACGAGGAGATGAGCTGCGGCTTCTGGGCGCGACTGTAACGCTGCGCCCTCGATCAAATAACACTGCACATTGCTGGTGACCCACGTGTTTAGTAGTGACGCAACTGCTAGGATGCAGCTCAACGTCCGCCTTTTGAGAGCGAGAAAACTTTCGCAGTCGGCAGGACTCGAACCTGCGCTCCCAGAGGGAATCTGATTTCAAGTAAGACGCCTTAACCACTCGGCCACGACTGCCGGTGGCGGAAGCGACTCCCGACAAGTCAAACCGCCATCTTTAGAAGCAATCTGGTGGCAGAAAACGGCGTGGCCTCACTCTTTGCTCTAGGGTTTCCATTAGCCGTTACGAAAGTGTACTAATTTTCGCCCAGACAGGGACTTGAACCCAGGACCCTTCGGTTGAAAACCTAACGCTCTACCGACTCAGCTACGCGGGCCCACGCACGAGCATTATCGTACAGCTGCGTGGTGTGCGAGTGTTTCGCATGTCGTAATTGCTGGCTTATGGCTCCAATGGCGACTTCACCGACTTCCCACTGACGCACCGCTGACGCTAGTTTTCTGTCGTCTTAAAACGATGGACATACCTCCAAGCAGCTGCGAGATCTTAAGAAAAGAAAAAAAAAAAAAAAAAAACGCTGCACTACTGCTTTTGCCGCACTCGAATGATTGAAATTGCGATTCTTAAAAAGAAAATGAAATGTTAGCTCTGTCCAACACTTTCGAGCACATCTGTGTACTCACCATCTCAGCGACGGCTTTCTGCAGTCCCAGCGTCAGTGCGAGGTGAACCGATAGGCACAGTAAGCAGCGGTCGTCGCGAAAACTCAGTATTCTTAAAACGGAAATTTTCGTCTTGTTGAGAATGGCGTCACTGGTTGCACCCGCATTCGCCCACGCATGTCACATGTGTGCGAAAACGTTTGCTCCTCTTTACGCAAAATCGCACGCAGCCGGTAGGATTCGAACCTACGCTCCCAGAGGGAATCTGATTTCGAGTCAGGCGCCTTAACCACTCGGCCACGACTGCCGTTAGCGCGGTGTTCTCCCGACACATGCAACTGCTACCGTTTAAAACACTGTGGTGTCAGAAAACGGCGTAGCTGCATTATTTTCCGTAGCGTTTCCGCCGCTACCAGACGAATCGTTACCAAAGTATTAAAATTTCCGCCCGAACAGGGACTTGAACCCTGGACCCTTAGGTTAAAAGCCTAATGCTCTACCGACTGAGCTATCCGGGCTCACACAAGGGTGCAAAATCTCCTACGATGCACAACTATACATTGACTCATGTCCTTTACTGTTGTGCAATCGCTGCATGGGGCCGTTACTAATAAAACGTCGCCTAAATGCTGTCTACAAACTTATCGCGCTAAGCCCGTAACACACTATCGAAGACTGCTGACACACGATGCAACAACAAATTGCACCAGCTGTTACGTCTCATACGTTGGAGCAGAGAATTTACGTGTTTTGTCGACACTCACTGGGCAATTGGAAAATTCACAAGCATTTCGAATGCAATGTTTCCCACGCTTTCGCTCATTTCACGGTTCCGTTGAAGACGTTCTTCACCTCCTGACACAGAAAAAGGAATGCAGTCGGTAGGATATTTTTAATTCTTTTGCTTCTAAGGGAGTTAGTTGTCTAGTAAGTTCCTCTTATGGCATGCAATAGACAACCAGAACAGCTACAGGAGAGAGTCATTTTTGTTGTCAGCGGTAGTTGCATTATCACAAACGCAGAGTAATTCCATTGGCGTCGCACCAAAACGAGTACCTGCCGAAACCCGGGATCGAACCAGGGACCTTTAGATCTTCAGTCTAACGCTCTCCCAACTGAGCTATTTCGGCTGACGTCGAAGGTTGCCATTTGCATGTGTTCGTTCACTTCTGCCTCGCTGCCAATTTCACAGTCACCTTCGTCTGATAAGACACAGGGACGCTGAAGGGCGAGCAGCCGATGCAGTGAAGTTCCACACACATTTCTTCAGCTTCCGTCATCGTAACAAGCAAACATGTCGACTCGATTCGTGTGATATTGAATTCGCTGACTTGACGTGACGCCACGCTGACGCTAGAAAACCCGTGCTATATCGATGCCAGGGGCAACTCGTGTGCAGAGAACGAGACACAAGAAGGAGTGAGCCTCTCCACCATATGAGAGGCAGTATCTAGCAGATACACACGGTAAAACATTCGACTTGCGTTAGCTCATAAATTGCTACATGTCATCGTCTGTAAGCTAAAATGGACACATCTGCACTGCCCAGTGAGGCGACACTTGTACTAACACCTGGTGGACGGCTGTGAGACGAGGAGATGAGCTGCGGCTTCTGGGCGCGACTGTAACGCTGCGCCCTCGATCAAATAACACTGCACATTGCTGGTGACCCACGTGTTTAGTAGTGACGCAACTGCTAGGATGCAGCTCAACGTCCGCCTTTTGAGAGCGAGAAAACTTTCGCAGTCGGCAGGACTCGAACCTGCGCTCCCAGAGGGAATCTGATTTCAAGTCAGACGCCTTAACCACTCGGCCACGACTGCCGGTGGCGGAAGCGACTCCCGACAAGTCAAACCGCCATCTTTAGAAGCAATCTGGTGGCAGAAAACGGCGTGGCCTCACTCTTTGCTCTAGGGTTTCCATTAGCCGTTACGAAAGTGTACTAATTTTCGCCCAGACAGGGACTTGAACCCAGGACCCTTCGGTTGAAAACCTAACGCTCTACCGACTCAGCTACGCGGGCCCACGCACGAGCATTATCGTACAGCTGCGTGGTGTGCGAGTGTTTCGCATGTCGTAATTGCTGGCTTATGGCTCCAATGGCGACTTCACCGACTTCCCACTGACGCACCGCTGACGCTAGTTTTCTGTCGTCTTAAAACGATGGACATACCTCCAAGCAGCTGCGAGATCTTAAGAAAAGAAAAAAAAAAAAAAAACGCTGCACTACTGCTTTTGCCGCACTCGAATGATTGAAATTGCGATTCTTAAAAAGAAAATGAAATGTTAGCTCTGTCCAACACTTTCGAGCACATCTGTGTACTCACCATCTCAGCGACGGCTTTCTGCAGTCCCAGCGTCAGTGCGAGGTGAACCGATAGGCACAGTAAGCAGCGGTCGTCGCGAAAACTCAGTATTCTTAAACGGAAATTTTCGTCTTGTTGAGAATGGCGTCACTGGTTGCACCCGCATTCGCCCACGCATGTCACATGTGTGCGAAAACGTTTGCTCCTCTTTACGCAAAATCGCACGCAGCCGGTAGGATTCGAACCTACGCTCCCAGAGGGAATCTGATTTCGAGTCAGGCGCCTTAACCACTCGGCCACGACTGCCGTTAGCGCGGTTTTCTCCCGACACATGCAACTGCTACCGTTTAAAACACTGTGGTGTCAGAAAACGGCGTAGCTGCATTATTTTCCGTAGCGTTTCCGCCGCTACCAGACGAATCGTTACCAAAGTATTAAAATTTCCGCCCGAACAGGGACTTGAACCCTGGACCCTTAGGTTAAAAGCCTAATGCTCTACCGACTGAGCTATCCGGGCTCACACAAGGGTGCAAAATCTCCTACGATGCACAACTATACATTGACTCATGTCCTTTACTGTTGTGCAATCGCTGCATGGGGCCGTTACTAATAAAACGTCGCCTAAATGCTGTCTACAAACTTATCGCGCTAAGCCCGTAACACACTATCGAAGACTGCTGACACACGATGCAACAACAAATTGCACCAGCTGTTACGTCTCATACGTTGGAGCAGAGAATTTACGTGTTTTGTCGACACTCACTGGGCAATTGGAAAATTCACAAGCATTTCGAATGCAATGTTTCCCACGCTTTCGCTCATTTCACGGTTCCGTTGAAGACGTTCTTCACCTCCTGACACAGAAAAAGGAATGCAGTCGGTAGGATATTTTTAATTCTTTTGCTTCTAAGGGAGTTAGTTGTCTAGTAAGTTCCTCTTATGGCATGCAATAGACAACCAGAACAGCTACAGGAGAGAGTCATTTTTGTTGTCAGCGGTAGTTGCATTATCACAAACGCAGAGTAATCCCATTGGCGTCGCACCAAAACGAGTACCTGCCGAAACCCGGGATCGAACCAGGGACCTTTAGATCTTCAGTCTAACGCTCTCCCAACTGAGCTATTTCGGCTGACGTCGAAGGTTGCCATTTGCATGTGTTCGTTCACTTCTGCCTCGCTGCCAATTTCACAGTCACCTTCGTCTGATAAGACACAGGGACGCTGAAGGGCGAGCAGCCGATGCAGTGAAGTTCCACACACATTTCTTCAGCTTCCGTCATCGTAACAAGCAAACATGTCGACTCGATTCGTGTGATATTGAATTCGCTGACTTGACGTGACGCCACGCTGACGCTAGAAAACCCGTGCTATATCGATGCCAGGGGCAACTCGTGTGCAGAGAACGAGACACAAGAAGGAGTGAGCCTCTCCACCATATGAGAGGCAGTATCTAGCAGATACACACGGTAAAACATTCGACTTGCGTTAGCTCATAAATTGCTACATGTCATCGTCTGTAAGCTAAAATGGACACATCTGCACTGCCCAGTGAGGCGACACTTGTACTAACACCTGGTGGACGGCTGTGAGACGAGGAGATGAGCTGCGGCTTCTGGGCGCGACTGTAACGCTGCGCCCTCGATCAAATAACACTGCACATTGCTGGTGACCCACGTGTTTAGTAGTGACGCAACTGCTAGGATGCAGCTCAACGTCCGCCTTTTGAGAGCGAGAAAACTTTCGCAGTCGGCAGGACTCGAACCTGCGCTCCCAGAGGGAATCTGATTTCAAGTAAGACGCCTTAACCACTCGGCCACGACTGCCGGTGGCGGAAGCGACTCCCGACAAGTCAAACCGCCATCTTTAGAAGCAATCTGGTGGCAGAAAACGGCGTGGCCTCACTCTTTGCTCTAGGGTTTCCATTAGCCGTTACGAAAGTGTACTAATTTTCGCCCAGACAGGGACTTGAACCCAGGACCCTTCGGTTGAAAACCTAACGCTCTACCGACTCAGCTACGCGGGCCCACGCACGAGCATTATCGTACAGCTGCGTGGTGTGCGAGTGTTTCGCATGTCGTAATTGCTGGCTTATGGCTCCAATGGCGACTTCACCGACTTCCCACTGACGCACCGCTGACGCTAGTTTTCTGTCGTCTTAAAACGATGGACATACCTCCAAGCAGCTGCGAGATCTTAAGAAAAGAAAAAAAAAAAAAAAAAACGCTGCACTACTGCTTTTGCCGCACTCGAATGATTGAAATTGCGATTCTTAAAAAGAAAATGAAATGTTAGCTCTGTCCAACACTTTCGAGCACATCTGTGTACTCACCATCTCAGCGACGGCTTTCTGCAGTCCCAGCGTCAGTGCGAGGTGAACCGATAGGCACAGTAAGCAGCGGTCGTCGCGAAAACTCAGTATTCTTAAAACGGAAATTTTCGTCTTGTTGAGAATGGCGTCACTGGTTGCACCCGCATTCGCCCACGCATGTCACATGTGTGCGAAAACGTTTGCTCCTCTTTACGCAAAATCGCACGCAGCCGGTAGGATTCGAACCTACGCTCCCAGAGGGAATCTGATTTCGAGTCAGACGCCTTAACCACTCGGCCACGACTGCCGTTAGCGCGGTGTTCTCCCGACACATGCAACTGCTACCGTTTAAAACACTGTGGTGTCAGAAAACGGCGTAGCTGCATTATTTTCCGTAGCGTTTCCGCCGCTACCAGACGAATCGTTACCAAAGTATTAAAATTTCCGCCCGAACAGGGACTTGAACCCTGGACCCTTAGGTTAAAAGCCTAATGCTCTACCGACTGAGCTATCCGGGCTCACACAAGGGTGCAAAATCTCCTACGATGCACAACTATACATTGACTCATGTCCTTTACTGTTGTGCAATCGCTGCATGGGGCCGTTACTAATAAAACGTCGCCTAAATGCTGTCTACAAACTTATCGCGCTAAGCCCGTAACACACTATCGAAGACTGCTGACACACGATGCAACAACAAATTGCACCAGCTGTTACGTCTCATACGTTGGAGCAGAGAATTTACGTGTTTTGTCGACACTCACTGGGCAATTGGAAAATTCACAAGCATTTCGAATGCAATGTTTCCCACGCTTTCGCTCATTTCACGGTTCCGTTGAAGACGTTCTTCACCACCTGACACAGAAAAAGGAATGCAGTCGGTAGGATATTTTTAATTCTTTTGCTTCTAAGGGAGTTAGTTGTCTAGTAAGTTCCTCTTATGACATGCAATAGACAACCAGAACAGCTACAGGAGAGAGTCATTTTTGTTGTCAGCGGTAGTTGCATTATCACAAACGCAGAGTAATTCCATTGGCGTCGCACCAAAACGAGTACCTGCCGAAACCCGGGATCGAACCAGGGACCTTTAGATCTTCAGTCTAACGCTCTCCCAACTGAGCTATTTCGGCTGACGTCGAAGGTTGCCATTTGCATGTGTTCGTTCACTTCTGCCTCGCTGCCAATTTCACAGTCACCTTCGTCTGATAAGACACAGGGACGCTGAAGGGCGAGCAGCCGATGCAGTGAAGTTCCACACACATTTCTTCAGCTTCCGTCATCGTAACAAGCAAACATGTCGACTCGATTCGTGTGATATTGAATTCGCTGACTTGACGTGACGCCACGCTGACGCTAGAAAACCCGTGCTATATCGATGCCAGGGGCAACTCGTGTGCAGAGAACGAGACACAAGAAGGAGTGAGCCTCTCCACCATATGAGAGGCAGTATCTAGCAGATACACACGGTAAAACATTCGACTTGCGTTAGCTCATAAATTGCTACATGTCATCGTCTGTAAGCTAAAATGGACACATCTGCACTGCCCAGTGAGGCGACACTTGTACTAACACCTGGTGGACGGCTGTGAGACGAGGAGATGAGCTGCGGCTTCTGGGCGCGACTGTAACGCTGCGCCCTCGATCAAATAACACTGCACATTGCTGGTGACCCACGTGTTTAGTAGTGACGCAACTGCTAGGATGCAGCTCAACGTCCGCCTTTTGAGAGCGAGAAAACTTTCGCAGTCGGCAGGACTCGAACCTGCGCTCCCAGAGGGAATCTGATTTCAAGTAAGACGCCTTAACCACTCGGCCACGACTGCCGGTGGCGGAAGCGACTCCCGACAAGTCAAACCGCCATCTTTAGAAGCAATCTGGTGGCAGAAAACGGCGTGGCCTCACTCTTTGCTCTAGGGTTTCCATTAGCCGTTACGAAAGTGTACTAATTTTCGCCCAGACAGGGACTTGAACCCAGGACCCTTCGGTTGAAAACCTAACGCTCTACCGACTCAGCTACGCGGGCCCACGCACGAGCATTATCGTACAGCTGCGTGGTGTGCGAGTGTTTCGCATGTCGTAATTGCTGGCTTATGGCTCCAATGGCGACTTCACCGACTTCCCACTGACGCACCGCTGACGCTAGTTTTCTGTCGTCTTAAAACGATGGACATACCTCCAAGCAGCTGCGAGATCTTAAGAAAAGAAAAAAAAAAAAACGCTGCACTACTGCTTTTGCCGCACTCGAATGATTGAAATTGCGATTCTTAAAAAGAAAATGAAATGTTAGCTCTGTCCAACACTTTCGAGCACATCTGTGTACTCACCATCTCAGCGACGGCTTTCTGCAGTCCCAGCGTCAGTGCGAGGTGAACCGATAGGCACAGTAAGCAGCGGTCGTCGCGAAAACTCAGTATTCTTAAAACGGAAATTTTCGTCTTGTTGAGAATGGCGTCACTGGTTGCACCCGCATTCGCCCACGCATGTCACATGTGTGCGAAAACGTTTGCTCCTGTTTACGCAAAATCGCACGCAGCCGGTAGGATTCGAACCTACGCTCCCAGAGGGAATCTGATTTCGAGTCAGACGCCTTAACCACTCGGCCACGACTGCCGTTAGCGCGGTGTTCTCCCGACACATGCAACTGCTACCGTTTAAAACACTGTGGTGTCAGAAAACGGCGTAGCTGCATTATTTTCCGTAGCGTTTCCGCCGCTACCAGACGAATCGTTACCAAAGTATTAAAATTTCCGCCCGAACAGGGACTTGAACCCTGGACCCTTAGGTTAAAAGCCTAATGCTCTACCGACTGAGCTATCCGGGCTCACACAAGGGTGCAAAATCTCCTACGATGCACAACTATACATTGACTCATGTCCTTTACTGTTGTGCAATCGCTGCATGGGGCCGTTACTAATAAAACGTCGCCTAAATGCTGTCTACAAACTTATCGCGCTAAGCCCGTAACACACTATCGAAGACTGCTGACACACGATGCAACAACAAATTGCACCAGCTGTTACGTCTCATACGTTGGAGCAGAGAATTTACGTGTTTTGTCGACACTCACTGGGCAATTGGAAAATTCACAAGCATTTCGAATGCAATGTTTCCCACGCTTTCGCTCATTTCACGGTTCCGTTGAAGACGTTCTTCACCACCTGACACAGAAAAAGGAATGCAGTCGGTAGGATATTTTTAATTCTTTTGCTTCTAAGGGAGTTAGTTGTCTAGTAAGTTCCTCTTATGACATGCAATAGACAACCAGAACAGCTACAGGAGAGAGTCATTTTTGTTGTCAGCGGTAGTTGCATTATCACAAACGCAGAGTAATTCCATTGGCGTCGCACCAAAACGAGTACCTGCCGAAACCCGGGATCGAACCAGGGACCTTTAGATCTTCAGTCTAACGCTCTCCCAACTGAGCTATTTCGGCTGACGTCGAAGGTTGCCATTTGCATGTGTTCGTTCACTTCTGCCTCGCTGCCAATTTCACAGTCACCTTCGTCTGATAAGACACAGGGACGCTGAAGGGCGAGCAGCCGATGCAGTGAAGTTCCACACACATTTCTTCAGCTTCCGTCATCGTAACAAGCAAACATGTCGACTCGATTCGTGTGATATTGAATTCGCTGACTTGACGTGACGCCACGCTGACGCTAGAAAACCCGTGCTATATCGATGCCAGGGGCAACTCGTGTGCAGAGAACGAGACACAAGAAGGAGTGAGCCTCTCCACCATATGAGAGGCAGTATCTAGCAGATACACACGGTAAAACATTCGACTTGCGTTAGCTCATAAATTGCTACATGTCATCGTCTGTAAGCTAAAATGGACACATCTGCACTGCCCAGTGAGGCGACACTTGTACTAACACCTGGTGGACGGCTGTGAGACGAGGAGATGAGCTGCGGCTTCTGGGCGCGACTGTAACGCTGCGCCCTCGATCAAATAACACTGCACATTGCTGGTGACCCACGTGTTTAGTAGTGACGCAACTGCTAGGATGCAGCTCAACGTCCGCCTTTTGAGAGCGAGAAAACTTTCGCAGTCGGCAGGACTCGAACCTGCGCTCCCAGAGGGAATCTGATTTCAAGTAAGACGCCTTAACCACTCGGCCACGACTGCCGGTGGCGGAAGCGACTCCCGACAAGTCAAACCGCCATCTTTAGAAGCAATCTGGTGGCAGAAAACGGCGTGGCCTCACTCTTTGCTCTAGGGTTTCCATTAGCCGTTACGAAAGTGTACTAATTTTCGCCCAGACAGGGACTTGAACCCAGGACCCTTCGGTTGAAAACCTAACGCTCTACCGACTCAGCTACGCGGGCCCACGCACGAGCATTATCGTACAGCTGCGTGGTGTGCGAGTGTTTCGCATGTCGTAATTGCTGGCTTATGGCTCCAATGGCGACTTCACCGACTTCCCACTGACGCACCGCTGACGCTAGTTTTCTGTCGTCTTAAAACGATGGACATACCTCCAAGCAGCTGCGAGATCTTAAGAAAAGAAAAAAAAAAAAAAAAACGCTGCACTACTGCTTTTGCCGCACTCGAATGATTGAAATTGCGATTCTTAAAAAGAAAATGAAATGTTAGCTCTGTCCAACACTTTCGAGCACATCTGTGTACTCACCATCTCAGCGACGGCTTTCTGCAGTCCCAGCGTCAGTGCGAGGTGAACCGATAGGCACAGTAAGCAGCGGTCGTCGCGAAAACTCAGTATTCTTAAAACGGAAATTTTCGTCTTGTTGAGAATGGCGTCACTGGTTGCACCCGCATTCGCCCACGCATGTCACATGTGTGCGAAAACGTTTGCTCCTCTTTACGCAAAATCGCACGCAGCCGGTAGGATTCGAACCTACGCTCCCAGAGGGAATCTGATTTCGAGTCAGACGCCTTAACCACTCGGCCACGACTGCCGTTAGCGCGGTGTTCTCCCGACACATGCAACTGCTACCGTTTAAAACACTGTGGTGTCAGAAAACGGCGTAGCTGCATTATTTTCCGTAGCGTTTCCGCCGCTACCAGACGAATCGTTACCAAAGTATTAAAATTTCCGCCCGAACAGGGACTTGAACCCTGGACCCTTAGGTTAAAAGCCTAATGCTCTACCGACTGAGCTATCCGGGCTCACACAAGGGTGCAAAATCTCCTACGATGCACAACTATACATTGACTCATGTCCTTTACTGTTGTGCAATCGCTGCATGGGGCCGTTACTAATAAAACGTCGCCTAAATGCTGTCTACAAACTTATCGCGCTAAGCCCGTAACACACTATCGAAGACTGCTGACACACGATGCAACAACAAATTGCACCAGCTGTTACGTCTCATACGTTGGAGCAGAGAATTTACGTGTTTTGTCGACACTCACTGGGCAATTGGAAAATTCACAAGCATTTCGAATGCAATGTTTCCCACGCTTTCGCTCATTTCACGGTTCCGTTGAAGACGTTCTTCACCACCTGACACAGAAAAAGGAATGCAGTCGGTAGGATATTTTTAATTCTTTTGCTTCTAAGGGAGTTAGTTGTCTAGTAAGTTCCTCTTATGACATGCAATAGACAACCAGAACAGCTACAGGAGAGAGTCATTTTTGTTGTCAGCGGTAGTTGCATTATCACAAACGCAGAGTAATTCCATTGGCGTCGCACCAAAACGAGTACCTGCCGAAACCCGGGATCGAACCAGGGACCTTTAGATCTTCAGTCTAACGCTCTCCCAACTGAGCTATTTCGGCTGACGTCGAAGGTTGCCATTTGCATGTGTTCGTTCACTTCTGCCTCGCTGCCAATTTCACAGTCACCTTCGTCTGATAAGACACAGGGACGCTGAAGGGCGAGCAGCCGATGCAGTGAAGTTCCACACACATTTCTTCAGCTTCCGTCATCGTAACAAGCAAACATGTCGACTCGATTCGTGTGATATTGAATTCGCTGACTTGACGTGACGCCACGCTGACGCTAGAAAACCCGTGCTATATCGATGCCAGGGGCAACTCGTGTGCAGAGAACGAGACACAAGAAGGAGTGAGCCTCTCCACCATATGAGAGGCAGTATCTAGCAGATACACACGGTAAAACATTCGACTTGCGTTAGCTCATAAATTGCTACATGTCATCGTCTGTAAGCTAAAATGGACACATCTGCACTGCCCAGTGAGGCGACACTTGTACTAACACCTGGTGGACGGCTGTGAGACGAGGAGATGAGCTGCGGCTTCTGGGCGCGACTGTAACGCTGCGCCCTCGATCAAATAACACTGCACATTGCTGGTGACCCACGTGTTTAGTAGTGACGCAACTGCTAGGATGCAGCTCAACGTCCGCCTTTTGAGAGCGAGAAAATTTTCGCAGTCGGCAGGACTCGAACCTGCGCTCCCAGAGGGAATCTGATTTCAAGTCAGACGCCTTAACCACTCGGCCACGACTGCCGGTGGCGGAAGCGACTCCCGACAAGTCAAACCGCCATCTTTAGAAGCAATCTGGTGGCAGAAAACGGCGTGGCCTCACTCTTTGCTCTAGGGTTTCCATTAGCCGTTACGAAAGTGTACTAATTTTCGCCCAGACAGGGACTTGAACCCAGGACCCTTCGGTTGAAAACCTAACGCTCTACCGACTCAGCTACGCGGGCCCACGCACGAGCATTATCGTACAGCAGCGTGGTGTGCGAGTGTTTCGCATGTCGTAATTGCTGGCTTATGGCTCCAATGGCGACTTCACCGACTTCCCACTGACGCACCGCTGACGCTAGTTTTCTGTCGTCTTAAAACGATGGACATACCTCCAAGCAGCTGCGAGATCTTAAGAAAAGAAAAAAAAAAAAAAAAACGCTGCACTACTGCTTTTGCCGCACTCGAATGATTGAAATTGCGATTCTTAAAAAGAAAATGAAATGTTAGCTCTGTCCAACACTTTCGAGCACATCTGTGTACTCACCATCTCAGCGACGGCTTTCTGCAGTCCCAGCGTCAGTGCGAGGTGAACCGATAGGCACAGTAAGCAGCGGTCGTCGCGAAAACTCAGTATTCTTAAAACGGAAATTTTCGTCTTGTTGAGAATGGCGTCACTGGTTGCACCCGCATTCGCCCACGCATGTCACATGTGTGCGAAAACGTTTGCTCCTCTTTACGCAAAATCGCACGCAGCCGGTAGGATTCGAACCTACGCTCCCAGAGGGAATCTGATTTCGAGTCAGACGCCTTAACCACTTTTTTTTTTTTTTTTTTATTCAATGAAAAATTGTCTCCGAAAGGCATCAAATCTGCTTGAAATGATACGTGGCTATCAGCACCATTATTCAACACACATGCTCGACAGTGCGCAGACGCCTCTGGCGTAGCCCTTGGCTCCTGAATCAGATGCAGTAGTTCCAACAAAAACTCTCCTGAACGGCACTGTGCCGAAAACTTCGCTACAGATCACCCTTGTCTTGCTTGTGCTTCTGGTAGACGCCGGTTTTGCAGCCAGGAAGCGGACAGCAGCAACTTCCAACTAGTTTTAGAGTACTCAAACAACACAGTAAAACAGCATGCATCTTTTGCAGAACAGGAAAAACTCGACCGTGACAGGAATCGAACCTGCAATCTTCGGATCCGAAGTCCGACGCCTTATCCATTTTTTTTTTTTTATTTAAAGTCCGACGCCTTATCCATTTTTTTTGTTTTCTTTTTTTTGTTTTTTTTTTCGCCTTAACCACTTTTTTTTTTATTTTAATTATCATCCTAGCTGAAGCTTATCAGCAGGTGGCGGGGGGGACAAAGAGGGCAGGGGTCGTAGAACACGAGGCCTGGCCGCAATGGCCCCACCCGCCTCTCACTGATTTACTTCGTCAACAGAAACTGTGTCGGAAATACTCTCTAAGTCTGCTTGTGTGATACCTTAGCTGCTGTTCTGTTAGATTTTTTCTTCAATTCTTTTCATTTTTTGAAAGTTTTTTTAATTTTCGTTTCTTCGTTTATTATGTCGAAAGCAGGATGCTTATCCCATTTTGTTGAACACAAATGTAGTTTAAAAAAAAGAAATTAAAATACGGGTCTAAATCCATTACACAAGAAAACTTCTTCGACTCCATAGTAATACATCTTGAATTTGGTTGGCACTCGTAGTCTCATGTGAGTTAATAAAAAAAAAAAAAAAAAAAAAAAGTTCAAGAAGAAAGGTAAATGATATACCCTCTTTGGAGAAGTAAGGTGATATTATCCTCAGTAACGAAATAAAGCACCGCACTTGTGAATATCGTTGTCAGTGTGTGTCTGAGATCAATTTGAACATGACGGACGCTGAGACTGGAACTCGTCACAATTGTATGCTCGGTAGAGGCAGATGAGAGGAGCTGCTGCAGCAGCAACAGACTAACCGATCCCTTGTTTTTCAAAAACAATGTCCAACATATTGCCAAAGATTTTTGTCAAATTGCCCGTTTGTTTTATTCTCCAATAAGCAGTATGCATGTATGCCAAAAATTCAACTAGGTTGTCGCCGTCCCGTCTGGTGATCGTATAATGCACATAATTTGCCAATATCCACATCATTGTAGTATTCTTAGCCATAGGATAGTAGTCCGTATCTGGGTTCGTGATGATAGTGGTCGAGATACTCGCTGGCGAGCTTCTCGATAATAATGCGAGTTTTTCCCTCACCCATCGCCAGTTGTTTAAGTGTCCGCAGCAGGTGAAACGATGAAGCAAAGTGTCGATTAGACCACACTTAACACATTGATCAGAGGGATGTAAGCCTATTCTGTGTAATTTGACATTAGTGGCGATGGTATCATTCACCACCTGGTACCAAGTTGATGCAACATCCCATGTATGAATCTTAAGACTAATGTTCCTCCATAGGGTCTTCCAGTTACAAGATGGATTTTTTGCCTCAATTGTATTACATTTACGCATCTTAGTCCATTTCTGCATGACTTCATTCGTTGTCAAATGCGGGTTTTGTAAGATGCTTTCGCCTACATAACTTGTTTCAATGAAATATTCTCGTACATGTTTCAGCTGGAAGTTTATGTTGCTGATGTCGACGGGCGGGTGCATGTTTCCAGGGCGAAGGACGTGGAACAGACTTGCAGTTATGTTTGGGTCGTGACTGTATACTAGGCGCGAAGTGCGTTTCAGAAAAAGGGCGTTGGCTTTTTTATGGATGTCAGTGAGCCCTAGCCCGCCGTCGGGTCGTGATTTTGTTAGCGTGGCACTGTCGAGTTTAAAAATGTTCCCTTTCCACACGAATCTGCTAGCTATTTGCAACATTTTTCTGGCCTGAACTTTAGGTATGGGAAATACTTGTGCCAAGTAGTATGCTTTGGAGAAAATACATATATTGACTATCTTGATCCTTTCTATCAAGTTCGCAGAGCGCCAGTTGTTTTCAACAATGAGACCATGCATGCTGTTCGTAACAGCTTTCCAGTTTTTCGCCGCCATTTTAAGAGGACATTTGTCGAGGATAATACCTAGTGACTTAGGATTCTCCACTTTTTGGGCCCAGGGTATGGATACATGTGCAAGACCTCTCAAGTTAACCAGTTTGCATTTTCCTTCATTGAGTTTAGCTCCAGACACCTTACTGTAGTTGTCGATTTCCGTTTTAATCGTGTTTACGTCGTTTACACAACGAATAACTGCTGTGACGTCATCGGCATAGGCACGCACTGCAAAACGAGCTCTTGATATAGATAGACCTGGTAATGTGGACTCCAGTTTTCTAAGGAGAGGTTCCAGAGAAAAGGCAAAGAGCAACATCGAGAGAGGACTTCCCTGTGGGACCCCTCTCTTAAGTGTAATCGGTATTGTCGACTGGCCGTTAACACACAATCGGGTGGTAATGCCTGTGATGACATTGCGGAGTAAGGTTACTGCTGTATTATCTAATCCAATCCTTTCCATGATCTGGAGGATGTAACGGTGACTCACACGATCAAAAGCCTTAGAAAGGTCGACAAACAGTAGGGCACAGTTGATGTTGGTCGCCGCCGTGATCGAAATTACGTCCCTGATGTCAGCTATTGTGGTCATTACGCTTCTGCCAGGGATGCAAGACTGATGATTCTTAATGACATGCCGGGCTATCAAGATTAATCTACTGTTTATCGCTCTGGCAATAGTCTTATAATCAAAATTTAACAGCATGATAGGCCGGAAGTTATCAATTTGCCTGTGGCCTCTTTGTTTCGGTATGAGCACTGTTCTACCTTCTTTCAACTCGTCCGGTATTCTGTGGCCTCGAAAGACTTCATTAATAATTTCTGTGAGGGTGGGTCCAACGACATGCCAAAATTTGTGATAGAATTCTTTGGGGAGACCATCTGGACCAGGGGATTTGTTTGCAGGGGAACCGACAATTAAGTCTAAGACATCTGAAACTGCGAAATCGGCAAGAAATTCATTGTTGTCTTCTGCAGTTAAGTTACTGCCCAAAGTCTGAAGGAAATCAGACGTCAGATTTGCATCAAGTGGATCTTCTGAGTATAATTCTCTATAATAATGATAAAAACCCTGAACAATGTCCTTTTGGTGCACGAGATGATCACCGGTTGGGGTAACTAGTTCGTCAACGAAGGTCCGCACACGATTGGAACGGTGTTTGATGAGATGGTATAAGGAAGTCATTTCGCTATCACTAACCGATTTGGTCTTAGCTTTAATTTTTAGGCCATCTAATTGCCTGCGCTTAATGCTTAACAGCTTCGCTTTGACTCTCTGGATTTGTGCAGCGTAAACATTGGAGTCATGAGATTTGTCATATAATTCTCTTAAAACGGCATAATAAAATTCTGTTGTCTTCTTGTTATCCGTCGCTTTCTGATAGCAGTAAGAGATCAGACATTGTCGCAGTTTTCTTTTAGCTGTGTGTGTCCACCACTCTAGTTTAGTTCTGTGCTTGTTAATGGAGCGGAGACAAAAATTCCATGTTGCACAAATGGCATCTTCGAGCTCCAGGTCTTGAAGATGAGAAGTGTTAAGCATCCACTGCCCTTTGAACCTTTTTGTTGGTTGCTTGTCGAGATTTAAGGTGACAGCATAGGCACAATGGTCAGAAAATGGAGCTGGAATAACTTCAGTATCAAGAACTCGGTTGCTGATATGAGACGATATATAGATCCGGTCAAGTCGACTACTTGAAGTAGGGGTAAAAAAAGTAAATTTAACCAGGGTGGGGTGCAAAATTTCCCACGTATCTTTCAACCGAACCTTGGTGACGAGTTCGCGAAGGTCATGACAGTAATTAAAGTGTGGCCTCTGATCCTTCTGATGTACCACGCAGTTAAAATCACCACCTAGAACAATGTTAACGGGGTCCTTTCGAAGCAAATAAATGACTTCATCTTTAAAATAGGCACTTCTCGCTGACTTGCAACTGCTGCCGGAGGGTGCGTACACATTGACAACAGTGACATCAAAGATTTTGCAGCTAATACCGCGACCAGATTCAAGTTTTTCGACTTCTGTGACGGGGATACCATTACGGACTAGCATGGCCGTGCCTGTATGAAGTTCGTGAGCTACGTTTTCAATGGATTGGAAACCAGGAATATCAAAACTTTTGACTGCCACCTCCTGTAGCAGAATGATGTCTGCTTCAGATTCGTAAACGAATTGCCGCAGCATTGCTACTTTAAGGTCGGATTGCAGTTTGTTAATATTTATGGTTAACAGTTTATAGGCTTGAGACATGTCTACATTAGGCTGAACTTAGACATTGAGGACTGTCAGCGTGTCAAACGAACAACATCACAGAAAATCTTGAAAAAACCATACGGAAACAAAAGAGAAAAACAACTTATAGAGGCCTTCCGTCCTAACGCAACGTCACTATGCCGTAAACAAGTATCCATTAATCGTTACTACTGTGGGGGTGGATCTCGCCGGCACTTGTGGTTTGACTGCCGTCAGGTTCGTCACGTACTACTTCGTACCCGATATTCTTCTGTTTCAAATCTGATTTCCCCTGTTGCGACTGTTGTGATTGCGATGGATTGCGAGAAGCCGAAAGATTAGGCTGTGGTTTGAGTTTGCGCCGTACCGTCGGTTGAGATGCCGATAGCGTTGTCGAGTCATCGGCCTTCTGTGTTGCTGTTTCCGTCCGACCGACAGTCGTGAGCTGTTGTTTGGCAACTACTTTCTCCTGTTTGTTTCCACCTGTGGCTTGTTGTCGTGGTTTGTTGTGGAGCCGATGTTTACCCGCCACTTCCTCATGTTGGTCGCGTGGAGGCGGCTGTTGTGCATCGCCGGTGACACTCAAAGTTGTCGACAGTTGCTGCTGGTCGGTAGGATCCTCCGTTTCCACATCCGATTTGTTGGTGGCAGGTGGTACTGCAGGATCGATCGGCATACTATCGGCTTCTACTAAATCTCTGTCAGCTGAAGGTCGTGGTTTTCTGATTGTGGGAGAGGTGCGAGATAATTCATCTTCTGAATGATCATCGCTTCGCTCCAGTGGCCTTTTTTTATTCTGTAAATCTCTGTCAGGGGGAACAGATTCGAGATTCGTCGGGGCTACGATAGGTGGAAAATCAGTGACACTGCAAGGAATGTCAGGTGAACTTTCCTTAGCAACATCATCTTCAGGTTGGACAGGTGTACCGTTTGCCATAACGTCACTGAGTGTCAATTTACGTCGCTGCATGAGGTTCGTTTTTAAGACAAACACACGGCGGGGACAATCCTGCCGAAAATGACCTGACTCATTACAGACGTGACATGTAGGGATTTGTCCAGTATAAACAATATGAGCCTTGTGACCTTCAACGGAGATATGTGACGGGATATTTGTCTTAACTTCCATTTCAACCGACCTTATTCCATTAAAGCACTGGAGTTTATAATGCGGCGACCAGCGTTCATTAATGATTTCTTTTACATCCCCATATTGAGACAGAGCAACCTTAATTTTTTCGTTTTCTAGTTCAATTGGTAAATTAAGAACTCGAACAGTCCGATATGTACTATCAGCCCTTTTGATAGAAACCATACTCTTAGTGCCGTCCCTATGGATAAACTCGACTTGGTTGCCAAACTTATCGCGAATTTTATCAACCATTAACGGATTAAAGAACTTAACAAACACACAGTAGTTGTCGGAATCAAGCTGGGTAGTATGAACAGAATCCTGATTAATGCCAATTACCTCTGTGAGCCATTCGTGAACCTCGAGAGCAGACGGTTGAACTCGGCGAGTTTCCTTTTCAAACGAAAAAACCAGGGTGTTCTTCCTGATGGAGGAAGCCATGTCGTGCAGCACCGGTCGGATTACGGTCAAAACCGAAAATCCGTAGAGCGACGAATATCCGAAGACGTAACCAGTACACAAAACTGGTGTAGAACAGATCTCAATTTAAACACAGAACAGAAAGCAGTACACACGAAACGATAAGCACTAGCGTAACCGCTGTATACACGGAGCGACGGCAAGTGCGTCCGTACGCGACGGCAGCTAGAGCCAGACTTGTCCACTCGGCCACGACTGCCGTTAGCGCGGTGTTCTCCCGACACATGCAACTGCTACCGTTTAAAACACTGTGGTGTCAGAAAACGGCGTAGCTGCATTATTTTCCGTAGCGTTTCCGCCGCTACCAGACGAATCGTTACCAAAGTATTAAAATTTCCGCCCGAACAGGGACTTGAACCCTGGACCCTTAGGTTAAAAGCCTAATGCTCTACCGACTGAGCTATCCGGGCTCACACAAGGGTGCAAAATCTCCTACGATGCACAACTATACATTGACTCATGTCCTTTACTGTTGTGCAATCGCTGCATGGGGCCGTTACTAATAAAACGTCGCCTAAATGCTGTCTACAAACTTATCGCGCTAAGCCCGTAACACACTATCGAAGACTGCTGACACACGATGCAACAACAAATTGCACCAGCTGTTACGTCTCATACGTTGGAGCAGAGAATTTACGTGTTTTGTCGACACTCACTGGGCAATTGGAAAATTCACAAGCATTTCGAATGCAATGTTTCCCACGCTTTCGCTCATTTCACGGTTCCGTTGAAGACGTTCTTCACCACCTGACACAGAAAAAGGAATGCAGTCGGTAGGATATTTTTAATTCTTTTGCTTCTAAGGGAGTTAGTTGTCTAGTAAGTTCCTCTTATGGCATGCAATAGACAACCAGAACAGCTACAGGAGAGAGTCATTTTTGTTGTCAGCGGTAGTTGCATTATCACAAACGCAGAGTAATTCCATTGGCGTCGCACCAAAACGAGTACCTGCCGAAACCCGGGATCGAACCAGGGACCTTTAGATCTTCAGTCTAACGCTCTCCCAACTGAGCTATTTCGGCTGACGTCGAAGGTTGCCATTTGCATGTGTTCGTTCACTTCTGCCTCGCTGCCAATTTCACAGTCACCTTCGTCTGATAAGACACAGGGACGCTGAAGGGCGAGCAGCCGATGCAGTGAAGTTCCACACACATTTCTTCAGCTTCCGTCATCGTAACAAGCAAACATGTCGACTCGATTCGTGTGATATTGAATTCGCTGACTTGACGTGACGCCACGCTGACGCTAGAAAACCCGTGCTATATCGATGCCAGGGGCAACTCGTGTGCAGAGAACGAGACACAAGAAGGAGTGAGCCTCTCCACCATATGAGAGGCAGTATCTAGCAGATACACACGGTAAAACATTCGACTTGCGTTAGCTCATAAATTGCTACATGTCATCGTCTGTAAGCTAAAATGGACACATCTGCACTGCCCAGTGAGGCGACACTTGTACTAACACCTGGTGGACGGCTGTGAGACGAGGAGATGAGCTGCGGCTTCTGGGCGCGACTGTAACGCTGCGCCCTCGATCAAATAACACTGCACATTGCTGGTGACCCACGTGTTTAGTAGTGACGCAACTGCTAGGATGCAGCTCAACGTCCGCCTTTTGAGAGCGAGAAAATTTTCGCAGTCGGCAGGACTCGAACCTGCGCTCCCAGAGGGAATCTGATTTCAAGTCAGACGCCTTAACCACTCGGCCACGACTGCCGGTGGAGGAAGCGACTCCCGACAAGTCAAACCGCCATCTTTAGAAGCAATCTGGTGGCAGAAAACGGCGTGGCCTCACTCTTTGCTCTAGGGTTTCCATTAGCCGTTACGAAAGTGTACTAATTTTCGCCCAGACAGGGACTTGAACCCAGGACCCTTCGGTTGAAAACCTAACGCTCTACCGACTCAGCTACGCGGGCCCACGCACGAGCATTATCGTACAGCTGCGTGGTGTGCGAGTGTTTCGCATGTCGTAATTGCTGGCTTATGGCTCCAATGGCGACTTCACCGACTTCCCACTGACGCACCGCTGACGCTAGTTTTCTGTCGTCTTAAAACGATGGACATACCTCCAAGCAGCTGCGAGATCTTAAGAAAAGAAAAAAAAAAAAAAAAACGCTGCACTACTGCTTTTGCCGCACTCGAATGATTGAAATTGCGATTCTTAAAAAGAAAATGAAATGTTAGCTCTGTCCAACACTTTCGAGCACATCTGTGTACTCACCATCTCAGCGACGGCTTTCTGCAGTCCCAGCGTCAGTGCGAGGTGAACCGATAGGCACAGTAAGCAGCGGTCGTCGCGAAAACTCAGTATTCTTAAAACGGAAATTTTCGTCTTGTTGAGAATGGCGTCACTGGTTGCACCCGCATTCGCCCACGCATGTCACATGTGTGCGAAAACGTTTGCTCCTCTTTACGCAAAATCGCACGCAGCCGGTAGGATTCGAACCTACGCTCCCAGAGGGAATCTGATTTCGAGTCAGACGCCTTAACCACTCGGCCACGACTGCCGTTAGCGCGGTGTTCTCCCGACACATGCAACTGCTACCGTTTAAAACACTGTGGTGTCAGAAAACGGCGTAGCTGCATTATTTTCCGTAGCGTTTCCGCCGCTACCAGACGAATCGTTACCAAAGTATTAAAATTTCCGCCCGAACAGGGACTTGAACCCTGGACCCTTAGGTTAAAAGCCTAATGCTCTACCGACTGAGCTATCCGGGCTCACACAAGGGTGCAAAATCTCCTACGATGCACAACTATACATTGACTCATGTCCTTTACTGTTGTGCAATCGCTGCATGGGGCCGTTACTAATAAAACGTCGCCTAAATGCTGTCTACAAACTTATCGCGCTAAGCCCGTAACACACTATCGAAGACTGCTGACACACGATGCAACAACAAATTGCACCAGCTGTTACGTCTCATACGTTGGAGCAGAGAATTTACGTGTTTTGTCGACACTCACTGGGCAATTGGAAAATTCACAAGCATTTCGAATGCAATGTTTCCCACGCTTTCGCTCATTTCACGGTTCCGTTGAAGACGTTCTTCACCACCTGACACAGAAAAAGGAATGCAGTCGGTAGGATATTTTTAATTCTTTTGCTTCTAAGGGAGTTAGTTGTCTAGTAAGTTCCTCTTATGGCATGCAATAGACAACCAGAACAGCTACAGGAGAGAGTCATTTTTGTTGTCAGCGGTAGTTGCATTATCACAAACGCAGAGTAATTCCATTGGCGTCGCACCAAAACGAGTACCTGCCGAAACCCGGGATCGAACCAGGGACCTTTAGATCTTCAGTCTAACGCTCTCCCAACTGAGCTATTTCGGCTGACGTCGAAGGTTGCCATTTGCATGTGTTCGTTCACTTCTGCCTCGCTGCCAATTTCACAGTCACCTTCGTCTGATAAGACACAGGGACGCTGAAGGGCGAGCAGCCGATGCAGTGAAGTTCCACACACATTTCTTCAGCTTCCGTCATCGTAACAAGCAAACATGTCGACTCGATTCGTGTGATATTGAATTCGCTGACTTGACGTGACGCCACGCTGACGCTAGAAAACCCGTGCTATATCGATGCCAGGGGCAACTCGTGTGCAGAGAACGAGACACAAGAAGGAGTGAGCCTCTCCACCATATGAGAGGCAGTATCTAGCAGATACACACGGTAAAACATTCGACTTGCGTTAGCTCATAAATTGCTACATGTCATCGTCTGTAAGCTAAAATGGACACATCTGCACTGCCCAGTGAGGCGACACTTGTACTAACACCTGGTGGACGGCTGTGAGACGAGGAGATGAGCTGCGGCTTCTGGGCGCGACTGTAACGCTGCGCCCTCGATCAAATAACACTGCACATTGCTGGTGACCCACGTGTTTAGTAGTGACGCAACTGCTAGGATGCAGCTCAACGTCCGCCTTTTGAGAGCGAGAAAATTTTCGCAGTCGGCAGGACTCGAACCTGCGCTCCCAGAGGGAATCTGATTTCAAGTCAGACGCCTTAACCACTCGGCCACGACTGCCGGTGGAGGAAGCGACTCCCGACAAGTCAAACCGCCATCTTTAGAAGCAATCTGGTGGCAGAAAACGGCGTGGCCTCACTCTTTGCTCTAGGGTTTCCATTAGCCGTTACGAAAGTGTACTAATTTTCGCCCAGACAGGGACTTGAACCCAGGACCCTTCGGTTGAAAACCTAACGCTCTACCGACTCAGCTACGCGGGCCCACGCACGAGCATTATCGTACAGCTGCGTGGTGTGCGAGTGTTTCGCATGTCGTAATTGCTGGCTTATGGCTCCAATGGCGACTTCACCGACTTCCCACTGACGCACCGCTGACGCTAGTTTTCTGTCGTCTTAAAACGATGGACATACCTCCAAGCAGCTGCGAGATCTTAAGAAAAGAAAAAAAAAAAAAAAAAACGCTGCACTACTGCTTTTGCCGCACTCGAATGATTGAAATTGCGATTCTTAAAAAGAAAATGAAATGTTAGCTCTGTCCAACACTTTCGAGCACATCTGTGTACTCACCATCTCAGCGACGGCTTTCTGCAGTCCCAGCGTCAGTGCGAGGTGAACCGATAGGCACAGTAAGCAGCGGTCGTCGCGAAAACTCAGTATTCTTAAAACGGAAATTTTCGTCTTGTTGAGAATGGCGTCACTGGTTGCACCCGCATTCGCCCACGCATGTCACATGTGTGCGAAAACGTTTGCTCCTCTTTACGCAAAATCGCACGCAGCCGGTAGGATTCGAACCTACGCTCCCAGAGGGAATCTGATTTCGAGTCAGACGCCTTAACCACTCGGCCACGACTGCCGTTAGCGCGGTGTTCTCCCGACACATGCAACTGCTACCGTTTAAAACACTGTGGTGTCAGAAAACGGCGTAGCTGCATTATTTTCCGTAGCGTTTCCGCCGCTACCAGACGAATCGTTACCAAAGTATTAAAATTTCCGCCCGAACAGGGACTTGAACCCTGGACCCTTAGGTTAAAAGCCTAATGCTCTACCGACTGAGCTATCCGGGCTCACACAAGGGTGCAAAATCTCCTACGATGCACAACTATACATTGACTCATGTCCTTTACTGTTGTGCAATCGCTGCATGGGGCCGTTACTAATAAAACGTCGCCTAAATGCTGTCTACAAACTTATCGCGCTAAGCCCGTAACACACTATCGAAGACTGCTGACACACGATGCAACAACAAATTGCACCAGCTGTTACGTCTCATACGTTGGAGCAGAGAATTTACGTGTTTTGTCGACACTCACTGGGCAATTGGAAAATTCACAAGCATTTCGAATGCAATGTTTCCCACGCTTTCGCTCATTTCACGGTTCCGTTGAAGACGTTCTTCACCACCTGACACAGAAAAAGGAATGCAGTCGGTAGGATATTTTTAATTCTTTTGCTTCTAAGGGAGTTAGTTGTCTAGTAAGTTCCTCTTATGGCATGCAATAGACAACCAGAACAGCTACAGGAGAGAGTCATTTTTGTTGTCAGCGGTAGTTGCATTATCACAAACGCAGAGTAATTCCATTGGCGTCGCACCAAAACGAGTACCTGCCGAAACCCGGGATCGAACCAGGGACCTTTAGATCTTCAGTCTAACGCTCTCCCAACTGAGCTATTTCGGCTGACGTCGAAGGTTGCCATTTGCATGTGTTCGTTCACTTCTGCCTCGCTGCCAATTTCACAGTCACCTTCGTCTGATAAGACACAGGGACGCTGAAGGGCGAGCAGCCGATGCAGTGAAGTTCCACACACATTTCTTCAGCTTCCGTCATCGTAACAAGCAAACATGTCGACTCGATTCGTGTGATATTGAATTCGCTGACTTGACGTGACGCCACGCTGACGCTAGAAAACCCGTGCTATATCGATGCCAGGGGCAACTCGTGTGCAGAGAACGAGACACAAGAAGGAGTGAGCCTCTCCACCATATGAGAGGCAGTATCTAGCAGATACACACGGTAAAACATTCGACTTGCGTTAGCTCATAAATTGCTACATGTCATCGTCTGTAAGCTAAAATGGACACATCTGCACTGCCCAGTGAGGCGACACTTGTACTAACACCTGGTGGACGGCTGTGAGACGAGGAGATGAGCTGCGGCTTCTGGGCGCGACTGTAACGCTGCGCCCTCGATCAAATAACACTGCACATTGCTGGTGACCCACGTGTTTAGTAGTGACGCAACTGCTAGGATGCAGCTCAACGTCCGCCTTTTGAGAGCGAGAAAATTTTCGCAGTCGGCAGGACTCGAACCTGCGCTCCCAGAGGGAATCTGATTTCAAGTCAGACGCCTTAACCACTCGGCCACGACTGCCGGTGGAGGAAGCGACTCCCGACAAGTCAAACCGCCATCTTTAGAAGCAATCTGGTGGCAGAAAACGGCGTGGCCTCACTCTTTGCTCTAGGGTTTCCATTAGCCGTTACGAAAGTGTACTAATTTTCGCCCAGACAGGGACTTGAACCCAGGACCCTTCGGTTGAAAACCTAACGCTCTACCGACTCAGCTACGCGGGCCCACGCACGAGCATTATCGTACAGCTGCGTGGTGTGCGAGTGTTTCGCATGTCGTAATTGCTGGCTTATGGCTCCAATGGCGACTTCACCGACTTCCCACTGACGCACCGCTGACGCTAGTTTTCTGTCGTCTTAAAACGATGGACATACCTCCAAGCAGCTGCGAGATCTTAAGAAAAGAAAAAAAAAAAAAAAAACGCTGCACTACTGCTTTTGCCGCACTCGAATGATTGAAATTGCGATTCTTAAAAAGAAAATGAAATGTTAGCTCTGTCCAACACTTTCGAGCACATCTGTGTACTCACCATCTCAGCGACGGCTTTCTGCAGTCCCAGCGTCAGTGCGAGGTGAACCGATAGGCACAGTAAGCAGCGGTCGTCGCGAAAACTCAGTATTCTTAAAACGGAAATTTTCGTCTTGTTGAGAATGGCGTCACTGGTTGCACCCGCATTCGCCCACGCATGTCACATGTGTGCGAAAACGTTTGCTCCTCTTTACGCAAAATCGCACGCAGCCGGTAGGATTCGAACCTACGCTCCCAGAGGGAATCTGATTTCGAGTCAGACGCCTTAACCACTCGGCCACGACTGCCGTTAGCGCGGTGTTCTCCCGACACATGCAACTGCTACCGTTTAAAACACTGTGGTGTCAGAAAACGGCGTAGCTGCATTATTTTCCGTAGCGTTTCCGCCGCTACCAGACGAATCGTTACCAAAGTATTAAAATTTCCGCCCGAACAGGGACTTGAACCCTGGACCCTTAGGTTAAAAGCCTAATGCTCTACCGACTGAGCTATCCGGGCTCACACAAGGGTGCAAAATCTCCTACGATGCACAACTATACATTGACTCATGTCCTTTACTGTTGTGCAATCGCTGCATGGGGCCGTTACTAATAAAACGTCGCCTAAATGCTGTCTACAAACTTATCGCGCTAAGCCCGTAACACACTATCGAAGACTGCTGACACACGATGCAACAACAAATTGCACCAGCTGTTACGTCTCATACGTTGGAGCAGAGAATTTACGTGTTTTGTCGACACTCACTGGGCAATTGGAAAATTCACAAGCATTTCGAATGCAATGTTTCCCACGCTTTCGCTCATTTCACGGTTCCGTTGAAGACGTTCTTCACCACCTGACACAGAAAAAGGAATGCAGTCGGTAGGATATTTTTAATTCTTTTGCTTCTAAGGGAGTTAGTTGTCTAGTAAGTTCCTCTTATGGCATGCAATAGACAACCAGAACAGCTACAGGAGAGAGTCATTTTTGTTGTCAGCGGTAGTTGCATTATCACAAACGCAGAGTAATTCCATTGGCGTCGCACCAAAACGAGTACCTGCCGAAACCCGGGATCGAACCAGGGACCTTTAGATCTTCAGTCTAACGCTCTCCCAACTGAGCTATTTCGGCTGACGTCGAAGGTTGCCATTTGCATGTGTTCGTTCACTTCTGCCTCGCTGCCAATTTCACAGTCACCTTCGTCTGATAAGACACAGGGACGCTGAAGGGCGAGCAGCCGATGCAGTGAAGTTCCACACACATTTCTTCAGCTTCCGTCATCGTAACAAGCAAACATGTCGACTCGATTCGTGTGATATTGAATTCGCTGACTTGACGTGACGCCACGCTGACGCTAGAAAACCCGTGCTATATCGATGCCAGGGGCAACTCGTGTGCAGAGAACGAGACACAAGAAGGAGTGAGAGTCCACCATATGAGAGGCAGTATCTAGCAGATACACACGGTAAAACATTCGACTTGCGTTAGCTCATAAATTGCTACATGTCATCGTCTGTAAGCTAAAATGGACACATCTGCACTGCCCAGTGAGGCGACACTTGTACTAACACCTGGTGGACGGCTGTGAGACGAGGAGATGAGCTGCGGCTTCTGGGCGCGACTGTAACGCTGCGCCCTCGATCAAATAACACTGCACATTGCTGGTGACCCACGTGTTTAGTAGTGACGCAACTGCTAGGATGCAGCTCAACGTCCGCCTTTTGAGAGCGAGAAAATTTTCGCAGTCGGCAGGACTCGAACCTGCGCTCCCAGAGGGAATCTGATTTCAAGTCAGACGCCTTAACCACTCGGCCACGACTGCCGGTGGAGGAAGCGACTCCCGACAAGTCAAACCGCCATCTTTAGAAGCAATCTGGTGGCAGAAAACGGCGTGGCCTCACTCTTTGCTCTAGGGTTTCCATTAGCCGTTACGAAAGTGTACTAATTTTCGCCCAGACAGGGACTTGAACCCAGGACCCTTCGGTTGAAAACCTAACGCTCTACCGACTCAGCTACGCGGGCCCACGCACGAGCATTATCGTACAGCTGCGTGGTGTGCGAGTGTTTCGCATGTCGTAATTGCTGGCTTATGGCTCCAATGGCGACTTCACCGACTTCCCACTGACGCACCGCTGACGCTAGTTTTCTGTCGTCTTAAAACGATGGACATACCTCCAAGCAGCTGCGAGATCTTAAGAAAAGAAAAAAAAAAAAAAAAACGCTGCACTACTGCTTTTGCCGCACTCGAATGATTGAAATTGCGATTCTTAAAAAGAAAATGAAATGTTAGCTCTGTCCAACACTTTCGAGCACATCTGTGTACTCACCATCTCAGCGACGGCTTTCTGCAGTCCCAGCGTCAGTGCGAGGTGAACCGATAGGCACAGTAAGCAGCGGTCGTCGCGAAAACTCAGTATTCTTAAAACGGAAATTTTCGTCTTGTTGAGAATGGCGTCACTGGTTGCACCCGCATTCGCCCACGCATGTCACATGTGTGCGAAAACGTTTGCTCCTCTTTACGCAAAATCGCACGCAGCCGGTAGGATTCGAACCTACGCTCCCAGAGGGAATCTGATTTCGAGTCAGACGCCTTAACCACTCGGCCACGACTGCCGTTAGCGCGGTGTTCTCCCGACACATGCAACTGCTACCGTTTAAAACACTGTGGTGTCAGAAAACGGCGTAGCTGCATTATTTTCCGTAGCGTTTCCGCCGCTACCAGACGAATCGTTACCAAAGTATTAAAATTTCCGCCCGAACAGGGACTTGAACCCTGAACCCTTAGGTTAAAAGCCTAATGCTCTACCGACTGAGCTATCCGGGCTCACACAAGGGTGCAAAATCTCCTACGATGCACAACTATACATTGACTCATGTCCTTTACTGTTGTGCAATCGCTGCATGGGGCCGTTACTAATAAAACGTCGCCTAAATGCTGTCTACAAACTTATCGCGCTAAGCCCGTAACACACTATCGAAGACTGCTGACACACGATGCAACAACAAATTGCACCAGCTGTTACGTCTCATACGTTGGAGCAGAGAATTTACGTGTTTTGTCGACACTCACTGGGCAATTGGAAAATTCACAAGCATTTCGAATGCAATGTTTCCCACGCTTTCGCTCATTTCACGGTTCCGTTGAAGACGTTCTTCACCACCTGACACAGAAAAAGGAATGCAGTCGGTAGGATATTTTTAATTCTTTTGCTTCTAAGGGAGTTAGTTGTCTAGTAAGTTCCTCTTATGACATGCAATAGACAACCAGAACAGCTACAGGAGAGAGTCATTTTTGTTGTCAGCGGTAGTTGCATTATCACAAACGCAGAGTAATTCCATTGGCGTCGCACCAAAACGAGTACCTGCCGAAACCCGGGATCGAACCAGGGACCTTTAGATCTTCAGTCTAACGCTCTCCCAACTGAGCTATTTCGGCTGACGTCGAAGGTTGCCATTTGCATGTGTTCGTTCACTTCTGCCTCGCTGCCAATTTCACAGTCACCTTCGTCTGATAAGACACAGGGACGCTGAAGGGCGAGCAGCCGATGCAGTGAAGTTCCACACACATTTCTTCAGCTTCCGTCATCGTAACAAGCAAACATGTCGACTCGATTCGTGTGATATTGAATTCGCTGACTTGACGTGACGCCACGCTGACGCTAGAAAACCCGTGCTATATCGATGCCAGGGGCAACTCGTGTGCAGAGAACGAGACACAAGAAGGAGTGAGAGTCCACCATATGAGAGGCAGTATCTAGCAGATACACACGGTAAAACATTCGACTTGCGTTAGCTCATAAATTGCTACATGTCATCGTCTGTAAGCTAAAATGGACACATCTGCACTGCCCAGTGAGGCGACACTTGTACTAACACCTGGTGGACGGCTGTGAGACGAGGAGATGAGCTGCGGCTTCTGGGCGCGACTGTAACGCTGCGCCCTCGATCAAATAACACTGCAAATTGCTGGTGACCCACGTGTTTAGTAGTGACGCAACTGCTAGGATGCAGCTCAACGTCCGCCTTTTGAGAGCGAGAAAATTTTCGCAGTCGGCAGGACTCGAACCTGCGCTCCCAGAGGGAATCTGATTTCAAGTCAGACGCCTTAACCACTCGGCCACGACTGCCGGTGGAGGAAGCGACTCCCGACAAGTCAAACCGCCATCTTTAGAAGCAATCTGGTGGCAGAAAACGGCGTGGCCTCACTCTTTGCTCTAGGGTTTCCATTAGCCGTTACGAAAGTGTACTAATTTTCGCCCAGACAGGGACTTGAACCCAGGACCCTTCGGTTGAAAACCTAACGCTCTACCGACTCAGCTACGCGGGCCCACGCACGAGCATTATCGTACAGCTGCGTGGTGTGCGAGTGTTTCGCATGTCGTAATTGCTGGCTTATGGCTCCAATGGCGACTTCACCGACTTCCCACTGACGCACCGCTGACGCTAGTTTTCTGTCGTCTTAAAACGATGGACATACCTCCAAGCAGCTGCGAGATCTTAAGAAAAGAAAAAAAAAAAAAAACGCTGCACTACTGCTTTTGCCGCACTCGAATGATTGAAATTGCGATTCTTAAAAAGAAAATGAAATGTTAGCTCTGTCCAACACTTTCGAGCACATCTGTGTACTCACCATCTCAGCGACGGCTTTCTGCAGTCCCAGCGTCAGTGCGAGGTGAACCGATAGGCACAGTAAGCAGCGGTCGTCGCGAAAACTCAGTATTCTTAAAACGGAAATTTTCGTCTTGTTGAGAATGGCGTCACTGGTTGCACCCGCATTCGCCCACGCATGTCACATGTGTGCGAAAACGTTTGCTCCTGTTTACGCAAAATCGCACGCAGCCGGTAGGATTCGAACCTACGCTCCCAGAGGGAATCTGATTTCGAGTCAGACGCCTTAACCACTCGGCCACGACTGCCGTTAGCGCGGTGTTCTCCCGACACATGCAACTGCTACCGTTTAAAACACTGTGGTGTCAGAAAACGGCGTAGCTGCATTATTTTCCGTAGCGTTTCCGCCGCTACCAGACGAATCGTTACCAAAGTATTAAAATTTCCGCCCGAACAGGGACTTGAACCCTGAACCCTTAGGTTAAAAGCCTAATGCTCTACCGACTGAGCTATCCGGGCTCACACAAGGGTGCAAAATCTCCTACGATGCACAACTATACATTGACTCATGTCCTTTACTGTTGTGCAATCGCTGCATGGGGCCGTTACTAATAAAACGTCGCCTAAATGCTGTCTACAAACTTATCGCGCTAAGCCCGTAACACACTATCGAAGACTGCTGACACACGATGCAACAACAAATTGCACCAGCTGTTACGTCTCATACGTTGGAGCAGAGAATTTACGTGTTTTGTCGACACTCACTGGGCAATTGGAAAATTCACAAGCATTTCGAATGCAATGTTTCCCACGCTTTCGCTCATTTCACGGTTCCGTTGAAGACGTTCTTCACCACCTGACACAGAAAAAGGAATGCAGTCGGTAGGATATTTTTAATTCTTTTGCTTCTAAGGGAGTTAGTTGTCTAGTAAGTTCCTCTTATGACATGCAATAGACAACCAGAACAGCTACAGGAGAGAGTCATTTTTGTTGTCAGCGGTAGTTGCATTATCACAAACGCAGAGTAATTCCATTGGCGTCGCACCAAAACGAGTACCTGCCGAAACCCGGGATCGAACCAGGGACCTTTAGATCTTCAGTCTAACGCTCTCCCAACTGAGCTATTTCGGCTGACGTCGAAGGTTGCCATTTGCATGTGTTCGTTCACTTCTGCCTCGCTGCCAATTTCACAGTCACCTTCGTCTGATAAGACACAGGGACGCTGAAGGGCGAGCAGCCGATGCAGTGAAGTTCCACACACATTTCTTCAGCTTCCGTCATCGTAACAAGCAAACATGTCGACTCGATTCGTGTGATATTGAATTCGCTGACTTGACGTGACGCCACGCTGACGCTAGAAAACCCGTGCTATATCGATGCCAGGGGCAACTCGTGTGCAGAGAACGAGACACAAGAAGGAGTGAGAGTCCACCATATGAGAGGCAGTATCTAGCAGATACACACGGTAAAACATTCGACTTGCGTTAGCTCATAAATTGCTACATGTCATCGTCTGTAAGCTAAAATGGACACATCTGCACTGCCCAGTGAGGCGACACTTGTACTAACACCTGGTGGACGGCTGTGAGACGAGGAGATGAGCTGCGGCTTCTGGGCGCGACTGTAACGCTGCGCCCTCGATCAAATAACACTGCAAATTGCTGGTGACCCACGTGTTTAGTAGTGACGCAACTGCTAGGATGCAGCTCAACGTCCGCCTTTTGAGAGCGAGAAAATTTTCGCAGTCGGCAGGACTCGAACCTGCGCTCCCAGAGGGAATCTGATTTCAAGTAAGACGCCTTAACCACTCGGCCACGACTGCCGGTGGAGGAAGCGACTCCCGACAAGTCAAACCGCCATCTTTAGAAGCAATCTGGTGGCAGAAAACGGCGTGGCCTCACTCTTTGCTCTAGGGTTTCCATTAGCCGTTACGAAAGTGTACTAATTTTCGCCCAGACAGGGACTTGAACCCAGGACCCTTCGGTTGAAAACCTAACGCTCTACCGACTCAGCTACGCGGGCCCACGCACGAGCATTATCGTACAGCTGCGTGGTGTGCGAGTGTTTCGCATGTCGTAATTGCTGGCTTATGGCTCCAATGGCGACTTCACCGACTTCCCACTGACGCACCGCTGACGCTAGTTTTCTGTCGTCTTAAAACGATGGACATACCTCCAAGCAGCTGCGAGATCTTAAGAAAAGAAAAAAAAAAAAAAAAACGCTGCACTACTGCTTTTGCCGCACTCGAATGATTGAAATTGCGATTCTTAAAAAGAAAATGAAATGTTAGCTCTGTCCAACACTTTCGAGCACATCTGTGTACTCACCATCTCAGCGACGGCTTTCTGCAGTCCCAGCGTCAGTGCGAGGTGAACCGATAGGCACAGTAAGCAGCGGTCGTCGCGAAAACTCAGTATTCTTAAAACGGAAATTTTCGTCTTGTTGAGAATGGCGTCACTGGTTGCACCCGCATTCGCCCACGCATGTCACATGTGTGCGAAAACGTTTGCTCCTGTTTACGCAAAATCGCACGCAGCCGGTAGGATTCGAACCTACGCTCCCAGAGGGAATCTGATTTCGAGTCAGACGCCTTAACCACTCGGCCACGACTGCCGTTAGCGCGGTGTTCTCCCGACACATGCAACTGCTACCGTTTAAAACACTGTGGTGTCAGAAAACGGCGTAGCTGCATTATTTTCCGTAGCGTTTCCGCCGCTACCAGACGAATCGTTACCAAAGTATTAAAATTTCCGCCCGAACAGGGACTTGAACCCTGAACCCTTAGGTTAAAATCCTAATGCTCTACCGACTGAGCTATCCGGGCTCACACAAGGGTGCAAAATCTCCTACGATGCACAACTATACATTGACTCATGTCCTTTACTGTTGTGCAATCGCTGCATGGGGCCGTTACTAATAAAACGTCGCCTAAATGCTGTCTACAAACTTATCGCGCTAAGCCCGTAACACACTATCGAAGACTGCTGACACACGATGCAACAACAAATTGCACCAGCTGTTACGTCTCATACGTTGGAGCAGAGAATTTACGTGTTTTGTCGACACTCACTGGGCAATTGGAAAATTCACAAGCATTTCGAATGCAATGTTTCCCACGCTTTCGCTCATTTCACGGTTCCGTTGAAGACGTTCTTCACCACCTGACACAGAAAAAGGAATGCAGTCGGTAGGATATTTTTAATTCTTTTGCTTCTAAGGGAGTTAGTTGTCTAGTAAGTTCCTCTTATGACATGCAATAGACAACCAGAACAGCTACAGGAGAGAGTCATTTTTGTTGTCAGCGGTAGTTGCATTATCACAAACGCAGAGTAATTCCATTGGCGTCGCACCAAAACGAGTACCTGCCGAAACCCGGGATCGAACCAGGGACCTTTAGATCTTCAGTCTAACGCTCTCCCAACTGAGCTATTTCGGCTGACGTCGAAGGTTGCCATTTGCATGTGTTCGTTCACTTCTGCCTCGCTGCCAATTTCACAGTCACCTTCGTCTGATAAGACACAGGGACGCTGAAGGGCGAGCAGCCGATGCAGTGAAGTTCCACACACATTTCTTCAGCTTCCGTCATCGTAACAAGCAAACATGTCGACTCGATTCGTGTGATATTGAATTCGCTGACTTGACGTGACGCCACGCTGACGCTAGAAAACCCGTGCTATATCGATGCCAGGGGCAACTCGTGTGCAGAGAACGAGACACAAGAAGGAGTGAGAGTCCACCATATGAGAGGCAGTATCTAGCAGATACACACGGTAAAACATTCGACTTGCGTTAGCTCATAAATTGCTACATGTCATCGTCTGTAAGCTAAAATGGACACATCTGCACTGCCCAGTGAGGCGACACTTGTACTAACACCTGGTGGACGGCTGTGAGACGAGGAGATGAGCTGCGGCTTCTGGGCGCGACTGTAACGCTGCGCCCTCGATCAAATAACACTGCAAATTGCTGGTGACCCACGTGTTTAGTAGTGACGCAACTGCTAGGATGCAGCTCAACGTCCGCCTTTTGAGAGCGAGAAAATTTTCGCAGTCGGCAGGACTCGAACCTGCGCTCCCAGAGGGAATCTGATTTCAAGTAAGACGCCTTAACCACTCGGCCACGACTGCCGGTGGAGGAAGCGACTCCCGACAAGTCAAACCGCCATCTTTAGAAGCAATCTGGTGGCAGAAAACGGCGTGGCCTCACTCTTTGCTCTAGGGTTTCCATTAGCCGTTACGAAAGTGTACTAATTTTCGCCCAGACAGGGACTTGAACCCAGGACCCTTCGGTTGAAAACCTAACGCTCTACCGACTCAGCTACGCGGGCCCACGCACGAGCATTATCGTACAGCTGCGTGGTGTGCGAGTGTTTCGCATGTCGTAATTGCTGGCTTATGGCTCCAATGGCGACTTCACCGACTTCCCACTGACGCACCGCTGACGCTAGTTTTCTGTCGTCTTAAAACGATGGACATACCTCCAAGCAGCTGCGAGATCTTAAGAAAAGAAAAAAAAAAAAAAACGCTGCACTACTGCTTTTGCCGCACTCGAATGATTGAAATTGCGATTCTTAAAAAGAAAATGAAATGTTAGCTCTGTCCAACACTTTCGAGCACATCTGTGTACTCACCATCTCAGCGACGGCTTTCTGCAGTCCCAGCGTCAGTGCGAGGTGAACCGATAGGCACAGTAAGCAGCGGTCGTCGCGAAAACTCAGTATTCTTAAAACGGAAATTTTCGTCTTGTTGAGAATGGCGTCACTGGTTGCACCCGCATTCGCCCACGCATGTCACATGTGTGCGAAAACGTTTGCTCCTGTTTACGCAAAATCGCACGCAGCCGGTAGGATTCGAACCTACGCTCCCAGAGGGAATCTGATTTCGAGTCAGACGCCTTAACCACTCGGCCACGACTGCCGTTAGCGCGGTGTTCTCCCGACACATGCAACTGCTACCGTTTAAAACACTGTGGTGTCAGAAAACGGCGTAGCTGCATTATTTTCCGTAGCGTTTCCGCCGCTACCAGACGAATCGTTACCAAAGTATTAAAATTTCCGCCCGAACAGGGACTTGAACCCTGGACCCTTAGGTTAAAAGCCTAATGCTCTACCGACTGAGCTATCCGGGCTCACACAAGGGTGCAAAATCTCCTACGATGCACAACTATACATTGACTCATGTCCTTTACTGTTGTGCAATCGCTGCATGGGGCCGTTACTAATAAAACGTCGCCTAAATGCTGTCTACAAACTTATCGCGCTAAGCCCGTAACACACTATCGAAGACTGCTGACACACGATGCAACAACAAATTGCACCAGCTGTTACGTCTCATACGTTGGAGCAGAGAATTTACGTGTTTTGTCGACACTCACTGGGCAATTGGAAAATTCACAAGCATTTCGAATGCAATGTTTCCCACGCTTTCGCTCATTTCACGGTTCCGTTGAAGACGTTCTTCACCACCTGACACAGAAAAAGGAATGCAGTCGGTAGGATATTTTTAATTCTTTTGCTTCTAAGGGAGTTAGTTGTCTAGTAAGTTCCTCTTATGACATGCAATAGACAACCAGAACAGCTACAGGAGAGAGTCATTTTTGTTGTCAGCGGTAGTTGCATTATCACAAACGCAGAGTAATTCCATTGGCGTCGCACCAAAACGAGTACCTGCCGAAACCCGGGATCGAACCAGGGACCTTTAGATCTTCAGTCTAACGCTCTCCCAACTGAGCTATTTCGGCTGACGTCGAAGGTTGCCATTTGCATGTGTTCGTTCACTTCTGCCTCGCTGCCAATTTCACAGTCACCTTCGTCTGATAAGACACAGGGACGCTGAAGGGCGAGCAGCCGATGCAGTGAAGTTCCACACACATTTCTTCAGCTTCCGTCATCGTAACAAGCAAACATGTCGACTCGATTCGTGTGATATTGAATTCGCTGACTTGACGTGACGCCACGCTGACGCTAGAAAACCCGTGCTATATCGATGCCAGGGGCAACTCGTGTGCAGAGAACGAGACACAAGAAGGAGTGAGCCTCTCCACCATATGAGAGGCAGTATCTAGCAGATACACACGGTAAAACATTCGACTTGCGTTAGCTCATAAATTGCTACATGTCATCGTCTGTAAGCTAAAATGGACACATCTGCACTGCCCAGTGAGGCGACACTTGTACTAACACCTGGTGGACGGCTGTGAGACGAGGAGATGAGCTGCGGCTTCTGGGCGCGACTGTAACGCTGCGCCCTCGATCAAATAACACTGCAAATTGCTGGTGACCCACGTGTTTAGTAGTGACGCAACTGCTAGGATGCAGCTCAACGTCCGCCTTTTGAGAGCGAGAAAATTTTCGCAGTCGGCAGGACTCGAACCTGCGCTCCCAGAGGGAATCTGATTTCAAGTAAGACGCCTTAACCACTCGGCCACGACTGCCGGTGGAGGAAGCGACTCCCGACAAGTCAAACCGCCATCTTTAGAAGCAATCTGGTGGCAGAAAACGGCGTGGCCTCACTCTTTGCTCTAGGGTTTCCATTAGCCGTTACGAAAGTGTACTAATTTTCGCCCAGACAGGGACTTGAACCCAGGACCCTTCGGTTGAAAACCTAACGCTCTACCGACTCAGCTACGCGGGCCCACGCACGAGCATTATCGTACAGCTGCGTGGTGTGCGAGTGTTTCGCATGTCGTAATTGCTGGCTTATGGCTCCAATGGCGACTTCACCGACTTCCCACTGACGCACCGCTGACGCTAGTTTTCTGTCGTCTTAAAACGATGGACATACCTCCAAGCAGCTGCGAGATCTTAAGAAAAGAAAAAAAAAAAAAAAACGCTGCACTACTGCTTTTGCCGCACTCGAATGATTGAAATTGCGATTCTTAAAAAGAAAATGAAATGTTAGCTCTGTCCAACACTTTCGAGCACATCTGTGTACTCACCATCTCAGCGACGGCTTTCTGCAGTCCCAGCGTCAGTGCGAGGTGAACCGATAGGCACAGTAAGCAGCGGTCGTCGCGAAAACTCAGTATTCTTAAAACGGAAATTTTCGTCTTGTTGAGAATGGCGTCACTGGTTGCACCCGCATTCGCCCACGCATGTCACATGTGTGCGAAAACGTTTGCTCCTGTTTACGCAAAATCGCACGCAGCCGGTAGGATTCGAACCTACGCTCCCAGAGGGAATCTGATTTCGAGTCAGACGCCTTAACCACTCGGCCACGACTGCCGTTAGCGCGGTGTTCTCCCGACACATGCAACTGCTACCGTTTAAAACACTGTGGTGTCAGAAAACGGCGTAGCTGCATTATTTTCCGTAGCGTTTCCGCCGCTACCAGACGAATCGTTACCAAAGTATTAAAATTTCCGCCCGAACAGGGACTTGAACCCTGAACCCTTAGGTTAAAAGCCTAATGCTCTACCGACTGAGCTATCCGGGCTCACACAAGGGTGCAAAATCTCCTACGATGCACAACTATACATTGACTCATGTCCTTTACTGTTGTGCAATCGCTGCATGGGGCCGTTACTAATAAAACGTCGCCTAAATGCTGTCTACAAACTTATCGCGCTAAGCCCGTAACACACTATCGAAGACTGCTGACACACGATGCAACAACAAATTGCACCAGCTGTTACGTCTCATACGTTGGAGCAGAGAATTTACGTGTTTTGTCGACACTCACTGGGCAATTGGAAAATTCACAAGCATTTCGAATGCAATGTTTCCCACGCTTTCGCTCATTTCACGGTTCCGTTGAAGACGTTCTTCACCACCTGACACAGAAAAAGGAATGCAGTCGGTAGGATATTTTTAATTCTTTTGCTTCTAAGGGAGTTAGTTGTCTAGTAAGTTCCTCTTATGACATGCAATAGACAACCAGAACAGCTACAGGAGAGAGTCATTTTTGTTGTCAGCGGTAGTTGCATTATCACAAACGCAGAGTAATTCCATTGGCGTCGCACCAAAACGAGTACCTGCCGAAACCCGGGATCGAACCAGGGACCTTTAGATCTTCAGTCTAACGCTCTCCCAACTGAGCTATTTCGGCTGACGTCGAAGGTTGCCATTTGCATGTGTTCGTTCACTTCTGCCTCGCTGCCAATTTCACAGTCACCTTCGTCTGATAAGACACAGGGACGCTGAAGGGCGAGCAGCCGATGCAGTGAAGTTCCACACACATTTCTTCAGCTTCCGTCATCGTAACAAGCAAACATGTCGACTCGATTCGTGTGATATTGAATTCGCTGACTTGACGTGACGCCACGCTGACGCTAGAAAACCCGTCCTATATCGATGCCAGGGGCAACTCGTGTGCAGAGAACGAGACACAAGAAGGAGTGAGAGTCCACCATATGAGAGGCAGTATCTAGCAGATACACACGGTAAAACATTCGACTTGCGTTAGCTCATAAATTGCTACATGTCATCGTCTGTAAGCTAAAATGGACACATCTGCACTGCCCAGTGAGGCGACACTTGTACTAACACCTGGTGGACGGCTGTGAGACGAGGAGATGAGCTGCGGCTTCTGGGCGCGACTGTAACGCTGCGCCCTCGATCAAATAACACTGCAAATTGCTGGTGACCCACGTGTTTAGTAGTGACGCAACTGCTAGGATGCAGCTCAACGTCCGCCTTTTGAGAGCGAGAAAATTTTCGCAGTCGGCAGGACTCGAACCTGCGCTCCCAGAGGGAATCTGATTTCAAGTAAGACGCCTTAACCACTCGGCCACGACTGCCGGTGGAGGAAGCGACTCCCGACAAGTCAAACCGCCATCTTTAGAAGCAATCTGGTGGCAGAAAACGGCGTGGCCTCACTCTTTGCTCTAGGGTTTCCATTAGCCGTTACGAAAGTGTACTAATTTTCGCCCAGACAGGGACTTGAACCCAGGACCCTTCGGTTGAAAACCTAACGCTCTACCGACTCAGCTACGCGGGCCCACGCACGAGCATTATCGTACAGCTGCGTGGTGTGCGAGTGTTTCGCATGTCGTAATTGCTGGCTTATGGCTCCAATGGCGACTTCACCGACTTCCCACTGACGCACCGCTGACGCTAGTTTTCTGTCGTCTTAAAACGATGGACATACCTCCAAGCAGCTGCGAGATCTTAAGAAAAGAAAAAAAAAAAAAAAACGCTGCACTACTGCTTTTGCCGCACTCGAATGATTGAAATTGCGATTCTTAAAAAGAAAATGAAATGTTAGCTCTGTCCAACACTTTCGAGCACATCTGTGTACTCACCATCTCAGCGACGGCTTTCTGCAGTCCCAGCGTCAGTGCGAGGTGAACCGATAGGCACAGTAAGCAGCGGTCGTCGCGAAAACTCAGTATTCTTAAAACGGAAATTTTCGTCTTGTTGAGAATGGCGTCACTGGTTGCACCCGCATTCGCCCACGCATGTCACATGTGTGCGAAAACGTTTGCTCCTGTTTACGCAAAATCGCACGCAGCCGGTAGGATTCGAACCTACGCTCCCAGAGGGAATCTGATTTCGAGTCAGACGCCTTAACCACTCGGCCACGACTGCCGTTAGCGCGGTGTTCTCCCGACACATGCAACTGCTACCGTTTAAAACACTGTGGTGTCAGAAAACGGCGTAGCTGCATTATTTTCCGTAGCGTTTCCGCCGCTACCAGACGAATCGTTACCAAAGTATTAAAATTTCCGCCCGAACAGGGACTTGAACCCTGAACCCTTAGGTTAAAAGCCTAATGCTCTACCGACTGAGCTATCCGGGCTCACACAAGGGTGCAAAATCTCCTACGATGCACAACTATACATTGACTCATGTCCTTTACTGTTGTGCAATCGCTGCATGGGGCCGTTACTAATAAAACGTCGCCTAAATGCTGTCTACAAACTTATCGCGCTAAGCCCGTAACACACTATCGAAGACTGCTGACACACGATGCAACAACAAATTGCACCAGCTGTTACGTCTCATACGTTGGAGCAGAGAATTTACGTGTTTTGTCGACACTCACTGGGCAATTGGAAAATTCACAAGCATTTCGAATGCAATGTTTCCCACGCTTTCGCTCATTTCACGGTTCCGTTGAAGACGTTCTTCACCACCTGACACAGAAAAAGGAATGCAGTCGGTAGGATATTTTTAATTCTTTTGCTTCTAAGGGAGTTAGTTGTCTAGTAAGTTCCTCTTATGACATGCAATAGACAACCAGAACAGCTACAGGAGAGAGTCATTTTTGTTGTCAGCGGTAGTTGCATTATCACAAACGCAGAGTAATTCCATTGGCGTCGCACCAAAACGAGTACCTGCCGAAACCCGGGATCGAACCAGGGACCTTTAGATCTTCAGTCTAACGCTCTCCCAACTGAGCTATTTCGGCTGACGTCGAAGGTTGCCATTTGCATGTGTTCGTTCACTTCTGCCTCGCTGCCAATTTCACAGTCACCTTCGTCTGATAAGACACAGGGACGCTGAAGGGCGAGCAGCCGATGCAGTGAAGTTCCACACACATTTCTTCAGCTTCCGTCATCGTAACAAGCAAACATGTCGACTCGATTCGTGTGATATTGAATTCGCTGACTTGACGTGACGCCACGCTGACGCTAGAAAACCCGTCCTATATCGATGCCAGGGGCAACTCGTGTGCAGAGAACGAGACACAAGAAGGAGTGAGAGTCCACCATATGAGAGGCAGTATCTAGCAGATACACACGGTAAAACATTCGACTTGCGTTAGCTCATAAATTGCTACATGTCATCGTCTGTAAGCTAAAATGGACACATCTGCACTGCCCAGTGAGGCGACACTTGTACTAACACCTGGTGGACGGCTGTGAGACGAGGAGATGAGCTGCGGCTTCTGGGCGCGACTGTAACGCTGCGCCCTCGATCAAATAACACTGCAAATTGCTGGTGACCCACGTGTTTAGTAGTGACGCAACTGCTAGGATGCAGCTCAACGTCCGCCTTTTGAGAGCGAGAAAATTTTCGCAGTCGGCAGGACTCGAACCTGCGCTCCCAGAGGGAATCTGATTTCAAGTAAGACGCCTTAACCACTCGGCCACGACTGCCGGTGGAGGAAGCGACTCCCGACAAGTCAAACCGCCATCTTTAGAAGCAATCTGGTGGCAGAAAACGGCGTGGCCTCACTCTTTGCTCTAGGGTTTCCATTAGCCGTTACGAAAGTGTACTAATTTTCGCCCAGACAGGGACTTGAACCCAGGACCCTTCGGTTGAAAACCTAACGCTCTACCGACTCAGCTACGCGGGCCCACGCACGAGCATTATCGTACAGCTGCGTGGTGTGCGAGTGTTTCGCATGTCGTAATTGCTGGCTTATGGCTCCAATGGCGACTTCACCGACTTCCCACTGACGCACCGCTGACGCTAGTTTTCTGTCGTCTTAAAACGATGGACATACCTCCAAGCAGCTGCGAGATCTTAAGAAAAGAAAAAAAAAAAAAAACGCTGCACTACTGCTTTTGCCGCACTCGAATGATTGAAATTGCGATTCTTAAAAAGAAAATGAAATGTTAGCTCTGTCCAACACTTTCGAGCACATCTGTGTACTCACCATCTCAGCGACGGCTTTCTGCAGTCCCAGCGTCAGTGCGAGGTGAACCGATAGGCACAGTAAGCAGCGGTCGTCGCGAAAACTCAGTATTCTTAAAACGGAAATTTTCGTCTTGTTGAGAATGGCGTCACTGGTTGCACCCGCATTCGCCCACGCATGTCACATGTGTGCGAAAACGTTTGCTCCTGTTTACGCAAAATCGCACGCAGCCGGTAGGATTCGAACCTACGCTCCCAGAGGGAATCTGATTTCGAGTCAGACGCCTTAACCACTCGGCCACGACTGCCGTTAGCGCGGTGTTCTCCCGACACATGCAACTGCTACCGTTTAAAACACTGTGGTGTCAGAAAACGGCGTAGCTGCATTATTTTCCGTAGCGTTTCCGCCGCTACCAGACGAATCGTTACCAAAGTATTAAAATTTCCGCCCGAACAGGGACTTGAACCCTGAACCCTTAGGTTAAAAGCCTAATGCTCTACCGACTGAGCTATCCGGGCTCACACAAGGGTGCAAAATCTCCTACGATGCACAACTATACATTGACTCATGTCCTTTACTGTTGTGCAATCGCTGCATGGGGCCGTTACTAATAAAACGTCGCCTAAATGCTGTCTACAAACTTATCGCGCTAAGCCCGTAACACACTATCGAAGACTGCTGACACACGATGCAACAACAAATTGCACCAGCTGTTACGTCTCATACGTTGGAGCAGAGAATTTACGTGTTTTGTCGACACTCACTGGGCAATTGGAAAATTCACAAGCATTTCGAATGCAATGTTTCCCACGCTTTCGCTCATTTCACGGTTCCGTTGAAGACGTTCTTCACCACCTGACACAGAAAAAGGAATGCAGTCGGTAGGATATTTTTAATTCTTTTGCTTCTAAGGGAGTTAGTTGTCTAGTAAGTTCCTCTTATGACATGCAATAGACAACCAGAACAGCTACAGGAGAGAGTCATTTTTGTTGTCAGCGGTAGTTGCATTATCACAAACGCAGAGTAATTCCATTGGCGTCGCACCAAAACGAGTACCTGCCGAAACCCGGGATCGAACCAGGGACCTTTAGATCTTCAGTCTAACGCTCTCCCAACTGAGCTATTTCGGCTGACGTCGAAGGTTGCCATTTGCATGTGTTCGTTCACTTCTGCCTCGCTGCCAATTTCACAGTCACCTTCGTCTGATAAGACACAGGGACGCTGAAGGGCGAGCAGCCGATGCAGTGAAGTTCCACACACATTTCTTCAGCTTCCGTCATCGTAACAAGCAAACATGTCGACTCGATTCGTGTGATATTGAATTCGCTGACTTGACGTGACGCCACGCTGACGCTAGAAAACCCGTCCTATATCGATGCCAGGGGCAACTCGTGTGCAGAGAACGAGACACAAGAAGGAGTGAGAGTCCACCATATGAGAGGCAGTATCTAGCAGATACACACGGTAAAACATTCGACTTGCGTTAGCTCATAAATTGCTACATGTCATCGTCTGTAAGCTAAAATGGACACATCTGCACTGCCCAGTGAGGCGACACTTGTACTAACACCTGGTGGACGGCTGTGAGACGAGGAGATGAGCTGCGGCTTCTGGGCGCGACTGTAACGCTGCGCCCTCGATCAAATAACACTGCAAATTGCTGGTGACCCACGTGTTTAGTAGTGACGCAACTGCTAGGATGCAGCTCAACGTCCGCCTTTTGAGAGCGAGAAAATTTTCGCAGTCGGCAGGACTCGAACCTGCGCTCCCAGAGGGAATCTGATTTCAAGTAAGACGCCTTAACCACTCGGCCACGACTGCCGGTGGAGGAAGCGACTCCCGACAAGTCAAACCGCCATCTTTAGAAGCAATCTGGTGGCAGAAAACGGCGTGGCCTCACTCTTTGCTCTAGGGTTTCCATTAGCCGTTACGAAAGTGTACTAATTTTCGCCCAGACAGGGACTTGAACCCAGGACCCTTCGGTTGAAAACCTAACGCTCTACCGACTCAGCTACGCGGGCCCACGCACGAGCATTATCGTACAGCTGCGTGGTGTGCGAGTGTTTCGCATGTCGTAATTGCTGGCTTATGGCTCCAATGGCGACTTCACCGACTTCCCACTGACGCACCGCTGACGCTAGTTTTCTGTCGTCTTAAAACGATGGACATACCTCCAAGCAGCTGCGAGATCTTAAGAAAAGAAAAAAAAAAAAAAAACGCTGCACTACTGCTTTTGCCGCACTCGAATGATTGAAATTGCGATTCTTAAAAAGAAAATGAAATGTTAGCTCTGTCCAACACTTTCGAGCACATCTGTGTACTCACCATCTCAGCGACGGCTTTCTGCAGTCCCAGCGTCAGTGCGAGGTGAACCGATAGGCACAGTAAGCAGCGGTCGTCGCGAAAACTCAGTATTCTTAAAACGGAAATTTTCGTCTTGTTGAGAATGGCGTCACTGGTTGCACCCGCATTCGCCCACGCATGTCACATGTGTGCGAAAACGTTTGCTCCTGTTTACGCAAAATCGCACGCAGCCGGTAGGATTCGAACCTACGCTCCCAGAGGGAATCTGATTTCGAGTCAGACGCCTTAACCACTCGGCCACGACTGCCGTTAGCGCGGTGTTCTCCCGACACATGCAACTGCTACCGTTTAAAACACTGTGGTGTCAGAAAACGGCGTAGCTGCATTATTTTCCGTAGCGTTTCCGCCGCTACCAGACGAATCGTTACCAAAGTATTAAAATTTCCGCCCGAACAGGGACTTGAACCCTGAACCCTTAGGTTAAAAGCCTAATGCTCTACCGACTGAGCTATCCGGGCTCACACAAGGGTGCAAAATCTCCTACGATGCACAACTATACATTGACTCATGTCCTTTACTGTTGTGCAATCGCTGCATGGGGCCGTTACTAATAAAACGTCGCCTAAATGCTGTCTACAAACTTATCGCGCTAAGCCCGTAACACACTATCGAAGACTGCTGACACACGATGCAACAACAAATTGCACCAGCTGTTACGTCTCATACGTTGGAGCAGAGAATTTACGTGTTTTGTCGACACTCACTGGGCAATTGGAAAATTCACAAGCATTTCGAATGCAATGTTTCCCACGCTTTCGCTCATTTCACGGTTCCGTTGAAGACGTTCTTCACCACCTGACACAGAAAAAGGAATGCAGTCGGTAGGATATTTTTAATTCTTTTGCTTCTAAGGGAGTTAGTTGTCTAGTAAGTTCCTCTTATGACATGCAATAGACAACCAGAACAGCTACAGGAGAGAGTCATTTTTGTTGTCAGCGGTAGTTGCATTATCACAAACGCAGAGTAATTCCATTGGCGTCGCACCAAAACGAGTACCTGCCGAAACCCGGGATCGAACCAGGGACCTTTAGATCTTCAGTCTAACGCTCTCCCAACTGAGCTATTTCGGCTGACGTCGAAGGTTGCCATTTGCATGTGTTCGTTCACTTCTGCCTCGCTGCCAATTTCACAGTCACCTTCGTCTGATAAGACACAGGGACGCTGAAGGGCGAGCAGCCGATGCAGTGAAGTTCCACACACATTTCTTCAGCTTCCGTCATCGTAACAAGCAAACATGTCGACTCGATTCGTGTGATATTGAATTCGCTGACTTGACGTGACGCCACGCTGACGCTAGAAAACCCGTCCTATATCGATGCCAGGGGCAACTCGTGTGCAGAGAACGAGACACAAGAAGGAGTGAGAGTCCACCATATGAGAGGCAGTATCTAGCAGATACACACGGTAAAACATTCGACTTGCGTTAGCTCATAAATTGCTACATGTCATCGTCTGTAAGCTAAAATGGACACATCTGCACTGCCCAGTGAGGCGACACTTGTACTAACACCTGGTGGACGGCTGTGAGACGAGGAGATGAGCTGCGGCTTCTGGGCGCGACTGTAACGCTGCGCCCTCGATCAAATAACACTGCAAATTGCTGGTGACCCACGTGTTTAGTAGTGACGCAACTGCTAGGATGCAGCTCAACGTCCGCCTTTTGAGAGCGAGAAAATTTTCGCAGTCGGCAGGACTCGAACCTGCGCTCCCAGAGGGAATCTGATTTCAAGTAAGACGCCTTAACCACTCGGCCACGACTGCCGGTGGAGGAAGCGACTCCCGACAAGTCAAACCGCCATCTTTAGAAGCAATCTGGTGGCAGAAAACGGCGTGGCCTCACTCTTTGCTCTAGGGTTTCCATTAGCCGTTACGAAAGTGTACTAATTTTCGCCCAGACAGGGACTTGAACCCAGGACCCTTCGGTTGAAAACCTAACGCTCTACCGACTCAGCTACGCGGGCCCACGCACGAGCATTATCGTACAGCTGCGTGGTGTGCGAGTGTTTCGCATGTCGTAATTGCTGGCTTATGGCTCCAATGGCGACTTCACCGACTTCCCACTGACGCACCGCTGACGCTAGTTTTCTGTCGTCTTAAAACGATGGACATACCTCCAAGCAGCTGCGAGATCTTAAGAAAAGAAAAAAAAAAAAAAAAACGCTGCACTACTGCTTTTGCCGCACTCGAATGATTGAAATTGCGATTCTTAAAAAGAAAATGAAATGTTAGCTCTGTCCAACACTTTCGAGCACATCTGTGTACTCACCATCTCAGCGACGGCTTTCTGCAGTCCCAGCGTCAGTGCGAGGTGAACCGATAGGCACAGTAAGCAGCGGTCGTCGCGAAAACTCAGTATTCTTAAAACGGAAATTTTCGTCTTGTTGAGAATGGCGTCACTGGTTGCACCCGCATTCGCCCACGCATGTCACATGTGTGCGAAAACGTTTGCTCCTGTTTACGCAAAATCGCACGCAGCCGGTAGGATTCGAACCTACGCTCCCAGAGGGAATCTGATTTCGAGTCAGACGCCTTAACCACTCGGCCACGACTGCCGTTAGCGCGGTGTTCTCCCGACACATGCAACTGCTACCGTTTAAAACACTGTGGTGTCAGAAAACGGCGTAGCTGCATTATTTTCCGTAGCGTTTCCGCCGCTACCAGACGAATCGTTACCAAAGTATTAAAATTTCCGCCCGAACAGGGACTTGAACCCTGAACCCTTAGGTTAAAAGCCTAATGCTCTACCGACTGAGCTATGCGGGCTCACACAAGGGTGCAAAATCTCCTACGATGCACAACTATACATTGACTCATGTCCTTTACTGTTGTGCAATCGCTGCATGGGGCCGTTACTAATAAAACGTCGCCTAAATGCTGTCTACAAACTTATCGCGCTAAGCCCGTAACACACTATCGAAGACTGCTGACACACGATGCAACAACAAATTGCACCAGCTGTTACGTCTCATACGTTGGAGCAGAGAATTTACGTGTTTTGTCGACACTCACTGGGCAATTGGAAAATTCACAAGCATTTTGAATGCAATGTTTCCCACGCTTTCGCTCATTTCACGGTTCCGTTGAAGACGTTCTTCACCACCTGACACAGAAAAAGGAATGCAGTCGGTAGGATATTTTTAATTCTTTTGCTTCTAAGGGAGTTAGTTGTCTAGTAAGTTCCTCTTATGACATGCAATAGACAACCAGAACAGCTACAGGAGAGAGTCATTTTTGTTGTCAGCGGTAGTTGCATTATCACAAACGCAGAGTAATTCCATTGGCGTCGCACCAAAACGAGTACCTGCCGAAACCCGGGATCGAACCAGGGACCTTTAGATCTTCAGTCTAACGCTCTCCCAACTGAGCTATTTCGGCTGACGTCGAAGGTTGCCATTTGCATGTGTTCGTTCACTTCTGCCTCGCTGCCAATTTCACAGTCACCTTCGTCTGATAAGACACAGGGACGCTGAAGGGCGAGCAGCCGATGCAGTGAAGTTCCACACACATTTCTTCAGCTTCCGTCATCGTAACAAGCAAACATGTCGACTCGATTCGTGTGATATTGAATTCGCTGACTTGACGTGACGCCACGCTGACGCTAGAAAACCCGTGCTATATCGATGCCAGGGGCAACTCGTGTGCAGAGAACGAGACACAAGAAGGAGTGAGCCTCTCCACCATATGAGAGGCAGTATCTAGCAGATACACACGGTAAAACATTCGACTTGCGTTAGCTCATAAATTGCTACATGTCATCGTCTGTAAGCTAAAATGGACACATCTGCACTGCCCAGTGAGGCGACACTTGTACTAACACCTGGTGGACGGCTGTGAGACGAGGAGATGAGCTGCGGCTTCTGGGCGCGACTGTAACGCTGCGCCCTCGATCAAATAACACTGCAAATTGCTGGTGACCCACGTGTTTAGTAGTGACGCAACTGCTAGGATGCAGCTCAACGTCCGCCTTTTGAGAGCGAGAAAATTTTCGCAGTCGGCAGGACTCGAACCTGCGCTCCCAGAGGGAATCTGATTTCAAGTCAGACGCCTTAACCACTCGGCCACGACTGCCGGTGGAGGAAGCGACTCCCGACAAGTCAAACCGCCATCTTTAGAAGCAATCTGGTGGCAGAAAACGGCGTGGCCTCACTCTTTGCTCTAGGGTTTCCATTAGCCGTTACGAAAGTGTACTAATTTTCGCCCAGACAGGGACTTGAACCCAGGACCCTTCGGTTGAAAACCTAACGCTCTACCGACTCAGCTACGCGGGCCCACGCACGAGCATTATCGTACAGCTGCGTGGTGTGCGAGTGTTTCGCATGTCGTAATTGCTGGCTTATGGCTCCAATGGCGACTTCACCGACTTCCCACTGACGCACCGCTGACGCTAGTTTTCTGTCGTCTTAAAACGATGGACATACCTCCAAGCAGCTGCGAGATCTTAAGAAAAGAAAAAAAAAAAAAAAACGCTGCACTACTGCTTTTGCCGCACTCGAATGATTGAAATTGCGATTCTTAAAAAGAAAATGAAATGTTAGCTCTGTCCAACACTTTCGAGCACATCTGTGTACTCACCATCTCAGCGACGGCTTTCTGCAGTCCCAGCGTCAGTGCGAGGTGAACCGATAGGCACAGTAAGCAGCGGTCGTCGCGAAAACTCAGTATTCTTAAAACGGAAATTTTCGTCTTGTTGAGAATGGCGTCACTGGTTGCACCCGCATTCGCCCACGCATGTCACATGTGTGCGAAAACGTTTGCTCCTGTTTACGCAAAATCGCACGCAGCCGGTAGGATTCGAACCTACGCTCCCAGAGGGAATCTGATTTCGAGTCAGACGCCTTAACCACTCGGCCACGACTGCCGTTAGCGCGGTGTTCTCCCGACACATGCAACTGCTACCGTTTAAAACACTGTGGTGTCAGAAAACGGCGTAGCTGCATTATTTTCCGTAGCGTTTCCGCCGCTACCAGACGAATCGTTACCAAAGTATTAAAATTTCCGCCCGAACAGGGACTTGAACCCTGAACCCTTAGGTTAAAAGCCTAATGCTCTACCGACTGAGCTATCCGGGCTCACACAAGGGTGCAAAATCTCCTACGATGCACAACTATACATTGACTCATGTCCTTTACTGTTGTGCAATCGCTGCATGGGGCCGTTACTAATAAAACGTCGCCTAAATGCTGTCTACAAACTTATCGCGCTAAGCCCGTAACACACTATCGAAGACTGCTGACACACGATGCAACAACAAATTGCACCAGCTGTTACGTCTCATACGTTGGAGCAGAGAATTTACGTGTTTTGTCGACACTCACTGGGCAATTGGAAAATTCACAAGCATTTCGAATGCAATGTTTCCCACGCTTTCGCTCATTTCACGGTTCCGTTGAAGACGTTCTTCACCACCTGACACAGAAAAAGGAATGCAGTCGGTAGGATATTTTTAATTCTTTTGCTTCTAAGGGAGTTAGTTGTCTAGTAAGTTCCTCTTATGACATGCAATAGACAACCAGAACAGCTACAGGAGAGAGTCATTTTTGTTGTCAGCGGTAGTTGCATTATCACAAACGCAGAGTAATTCCATTGGCGTCGCACCAAAACGAGTACCTGCCGAAACCCGGGATCGAACCAGGGACCTTTAGATCTTCAGTCTAACGCTCTCCCAACTGAGCTATTTCGGCTGACGTCGAAGGTTGCCGTTTGCATGTGTTCGTTCACTTCTGCCTCGCTGCCAATTTCACAGTCACCTTCGTCTGATAAGACACAGGGACGCTGAAGGGCGAGCAGCCGATGCAGTGAAGTTCCACACACATTTCTTCAGCTTCCGTCATCGTAACAAGCAAACATGTCGACTCGATTCGTGTGATATTGAATTCGCTGACTTGACGTGACGCCACGCTGACGCTAGAAAACCCGTCCTATATCGATGCCAGGGGCAACTCGTGTGCAGAGAACGAGACACAAGAAGGAGTGAGAGTCCACCATATGAGAGGCAGTATCTAGCAGATACACACGGTAAAACATTCGACTTGCGTTAGCTCATAAATTGCTACATGTCATCGTCTGTAAGCTAAAATGGACACATCTGCACTGCCCAGTGAGGCGACACTTGTACTAACACCTGGTGGACGGCTGTGAGACGAGGAGATGAGCTGCGGCTTCTGGGCGCGACTGTAACGCTGCGCCCTCGATCAAATAACACTGCAAATTGCTGGTGACCCACGTGTTTAGTAGTGACGCAACTGCTAGGATGCAGCTCAACGTCCGCCTTTTGAGAGCGAGAAAATTTTCGCAGTCGGCAGGACTCGAACCTGCGCTCCCAGAGGGAATCTGATTTCAAGTAAGACGCCTTAACCACTCGGCCACGACTGCCGGTGGAGGAAGCGACTCCCGACAAGTCAAACCGCCATCTTTAGAAGCAATCTGGTGGCAGAAAACGGCGTGGCCTCACTCTTTGCTCTAGGGTTTCCATTAGCCGTTACGAAAGTGTACTAATTTTCGCCCAGACAGGGACTTGAACCCAGGACCCTTCGGTTGAAAACCTAACGCTCTACCGACTCAGCTACGCGGGCCCACGCACGAGCATTATCGTACAGCTGCGTGGTGTGCGAGTGTTTCGCATGTCGTAATTGCTGGCTTATGGCTCCAATGGCGACTTCACCGACTTCCCACTGACGCACCGCTGACGCTAGTTTTCTGTCGTCTTAAAACGATGGACATACCTCCAAGCAGCTGCGAGATCTTAAGAAAAGAAAAAAAAAAAAAAAACGCTGCACTACTGCTTTTGCCGCACTCGAATGATTGAAATTGCGATTCTTAAAAAGAAAATGAAATGTTAGCTCTGTCCAACACTTTCGAGCACATCTGTGTACTCACCATCTCAGCGACGGCTTTCTGCAGTCCCAGCGTCAGTGCGAGGTGAACCGATAGGCACAGTAAGCAGCGGTCGTCGCGAAAACTCAGTATTCTTAAAACGGAAATTTTCGTCTTGTTGAGAATGGCGTCACTGGTTGCACCCGCATTCGCCCACGCATGTCACATGTGTGCGAAAACGTTTGCTCCTGTTTACGCAAAATCGCACGCAGCCGGTAGGATTCGAACCTACGCTCCCAGAGGGAATCTGATTTCGAGTCAGACGCCTTAACCACTCGGCCACGACTGCCGTTAGCGCGGTGTTCTCCCGACACATGCAACTGCTACCGTTTAAAACACTGTGGTGTCAGAAAACGGCGTAGCTGCATTATTTTCCGTAGCGTTTCCGCCGCTACCAGACGAATCGTTACCAAAGTATTAAAATTTCCGCCCGAACAGGGACTTGAACCCTGAACCCTTAGGTTAAAAGCCTAATGCTCTACCGACTGAGCTATCCGGGCTCACACAAGGGTGCAAAATCTCCTACGATGCACAACTATACATTGACTCATGTCCTTTACTGTTGTGCAATCGCTGCATGGGGCCGTTACTAATAAAACGTCGCCTAAATGCTGTCTACAAACTTATCGCGCTAAGCCCGTAACACACTATCGAAGACTGCTGACACACGATGCAACAACAAATTGCACCAGCTGTTACGTCTCATACGTTGGAGCAGAGAATTTACGTGTTTTGTCGACACTCACTGGGCAATTGGAAAATTCACAAGCATTTCGAATGCAATGTTTCCCACGCTTTCGCTCATTTCACGGTTCCGTTGAAGACGTTCTTCACCACCTGACACAGAAAAAGGAATGCAGTCGGTAGGATATTTTTAATTCTTTTGCTTCTAAGGGAGTTAGTTGTCTAGTAAGTTCCTCTTATGACATGCAATAGACAACCAGAACAGCTACAGGAGAGAGTCATTTTTGTTGTCAGCGGTAGTTGCATTATCACAAACGCAGAGTAATTCCATTGGCGTCGCACCAAAACGAGTACCTGCCGAAACCCGGGATCGAACCAGGGACCTTTAGATCTTCAGTCTAACGCTCTCCCAACTGAGCTATTTCGGCTGACGTCGAAGGTTGCCATTTGCATGTGTTCGTTCACTTCTGCCTCGCTGCCAATTTCACAGTCACCTTCGTCTGATAAGACACAGGGACGCTGAAGGGCGAGCAGCCGATGCAGTGAAGTTCCACACACATTTCTTCAGCTTCCGTCATCGTAACAAGCAAACATGTCGACTCGATTCGTGTGATATTGAATTCGCTGACTTGACGTGACGCCACGCTGACGCTAGAAAACCCGTGCTATATCGATGCCAGGGGCAACTCGTGTGCAGAGAACGAGACACAAGAAGGAGTGAGCCTCTCCACCATATGAGAGGCAGTATCTAGCAGATACACACGGTAAAACATTCGACTTGCGTTAGCTCATAAATTGCTACATGTCATCGTCTGTAAGCTAAAATGGACACATCTGCACTGCCCAGTGAGGCGACACTTGTACTAACACCTGGTGGACGGCTGTGAGACGAGGAGATGAGCTGCGGCTTCTGGGCGCGACTGTAACGCTGCGCCCTCGATCAAATAACACTGCAAATTGCTGGTGACCCACGTGTTTAGTAGTGACGCAACTGCTAGGATGCAGCTCAACGTCCGCCTTTTGAGAGCGAGAAAATTTTCGCAGTCGGCAGGACTCGAACCTGCGCTCCCAGAGGGAATCTGATTTCAAGTCAGACGCCTTAACCACTCGGCCACGACTGCCGGTGGAGGAAGCGACTCCCGACAAGTCAAACCGCCATCTTTAGAAGCAATCTGGTGGCAGAAAACGGCGTGGCCTCACTCTTTGCTCTAGGGTTTCCATTAGCCGTTACGAAAGTGTACTAATTTTCGCCCAGACAGGGACTTGAACCCAGGACCCTTCGGTTGAAAACCTAACGCTCTACCGACTCAGCTACGCGGGCCCACGCACGAGCATTATCGTACAGCTGCGTGGTGTGCGAGTGTTTCGCATGTCGTAATTGCTGGCTTATGGCTCCAATGGCGACTTCACCGACTTCCCACTGACGCACCGCTGACGCTAGTTTTCTGTCGTCTTAAAACGATGGACATACCTCCAAGCAGCTGCGAGATCTTAAGAAAAGAAAAAAAAAAAAAAACGCTGCACTACTGCTTTTGCCGCACTCGAATGATTGAAATTGCGATTCTTAAAAAGAAAATGAAATGTTAGCTCTGTCCAACACTTTCGAGCACATCTGTGTACTCACCATCTCAGCGACGGCTTTCTGCAGTCCCAGCGTCAGTGCGAGGTGAACCGATAGGCACAGTAAGCAGCGGTCGTCGCGAAAACTCAGTATTCTTAAAACGGAAATTTTCGTCTTGTTGAGAATGGCGTCACTGGTTGCACCCGCATTCGCCCACGCATGTCACATGTGTGCGAAAACGTTTGCTCCTGTTTACGCAAAATCGCACGCAGCCGGTAGGATTCGAACCTACGCTCCCAGAGGGAATCTGATTTCGAGTCAGACGCCTTAACCACTCGGCCACGACTGCCGTTAGCGCGGTGTTCTCCCGACACATGCAACTGCTACCGTTTAAAACACTGTGGTGTCAGAAAACGGCGTAGCTGCATTATTTTCCGTAGCGTTTCCGCCGCTACCAGACGAATCGTTACCAAAGTATTAAAATTTCCGCCCGAACAGGGACTTGAACCCTGAACCCTTAGGTTAAAAGCCTAATGCTCTACCGACTGAGCTATCCGGGCTCACACAAGGGTGCAAAATCTCCTACGATGCACAACTATACATTGACTCATGTCCTTTACTGTTGTGCAATCGCTGCATGGGGCCGTTACTAATAAAACGTCGCCTAAATGCTGTCTACAAACTTATCGCGCTAAGCCCGTAACACACTATCGAAGACTGCTGACACACGATGCAACAACAAATTGCACCAGCTGTTACGTCTCATACGTTGGAGCAGAGAATTTACGTGTTTTGTCGACACTCACTGGGCAATTGGAAAATTCACAAGCATTTCGAATGCAATGTTTCCCACGCTTTCGCTCATTTCACGGTTCCGTTGAAGACGTTCTTCACCACCTGACACAGAAAAAGGAATGCAGTCGGTAGGATATTTTTAATTCTTTTGCTTCTAAGGGAGTTAGTTGTCTAGTAAGTTCCTCTTATGACATGCAATAGACAACCAGAACAGCTACAGGAGAGAGTCATTTTTGTTGTCAGCGGTAGTTGCATTATCACAAACGCAGAGTAATTCCATTGGCGTCGCACCAAAACGAGTACCTGCCGAAACCCGGGATCGAACCAGGGACCTTTAGATCTTCAGTCTAACGCTCTCCCAACTGAGCTATTTCGGCTGACGTCGAAGGTTGCCATTTGCATGTGTTCGTTCACTTCTGCCTCGCTGCCAATTTCACAGTCACCTTCGTCTGATAAGACACAGGGACGCTGAAGGGCGAGCAGCCGATGCAGTGAAGTTCCACACACATTTCTTCAGCTTCCGTCATCGTAACAAGCAAACATGTCGACTCGATTCGTGTGATATTGAATTCGCTGACTTGACGTGACGCCACGCTGACGCTAGAAAACCCGTGCTATATCGATGCCAGGGGCAACTCGTGTGCAGAGAACGAGACACAAGAAGGAGTGAGCCTCTCCACCATATGAGAGGCAGTATCTAGCAGATACACACGGTAAAACATTCGACTTGCGTTAGCTCATAAATTGCTACATGTCATCGTCTGTAAGCTAAAATGGACACATCTGCACTGCCCAGTGAGGCGACACTTGTACTAACACCTGGTGGACGGCTGTGAGACGAGGAGATGAGCTGCGGCTTCTGGGCGCGACTGTAACGCTGCGCCCTCGATCAAATAACACTGCAAATTGCTGGTGACCCACGTGTTTAGTAGTGACGCAACTGCTAGGATGCAGCTCAACGTCCGCCTTTTGAGAGCGAGAAAATTTTCGCAGTCGGCAGGACTCGAACCTGCGCTCCCAGAGGGAATCTGATTTCAAGTCAGACGCCTTAACCACTCGGCCACGACTGCCGGTGGAGGAAGCGACTCCCGACAAGTCAAACCGCCATCTTTAGAAGCAATCTGGTGGCAGAAAACGGCGTGGCCTCACTCTTTGCTCTAGGGTTTCCATTAGCCGTTACGAAAGTGTACTAATTTTCGCCCAGACAGGGACTTGAACCCAGGACCCTTCGGTTGAAAACCTAACGCTCTACCGACTCAGCTACGCGGGCCCACGCACGAGCATTATCGTACAGCTGCGTGGTGTGCGAGTGTTTCGCATGTCGTAATTGCTGGCTTATGGCTCCAATGGCGACTTCACCGACTTCCCACTGACGCACCGCTGACGCTAGTTTTCTGTCGTCTTAAAACGATGGACATACCTCCAAGCAGCTGCGAGATCTTAAGAAAAGAAAAAAAAAAAAAAACGCTGCACTACTGCTTTTGCCGCACTCGAATGATTGAAATTGCGATTCTTAAAAAGAAAATGAAATGTTAGCTCTGTCCAACACTTTCGAGCACATCTGTGTACTCACCATCTCAGCGACGGCTTTCTGCAGTCCCAGCGTCAGTGCGAGGTGAACCGATAGGCACAGTAAGCAGCGGTCGTCGCGAAAACTCAGTATTCTTAAAACGGAAATTTTCGTCTTGTTGAGAATGGCGTCACTGGTTGCACCCGCATTCGCCCACGCATGTCACATGTGTGCGAAAACGTTTGCTCCTCTTTACGCAAAATCGCACGCAGCCGGTAGGATTCGAACCTACGCTCCCAGAGGGAATCTGATTTCGAGTCAGACGCCTTAACCACTCGGCCACGACTGCCGTTAGCGCGGTGTTCTCCCGACACATGCAACTGCTACCGTTTAAAACACTGTGGTGTCAGAAAACGGCGTAGCTGCATTATTTTCCGTAGCGTTTCCGCCGCTACCAGACGAATCGTTACCAAAGTATTAAAATTTCCGCCCGAACAGGGACTTGAACCCTGAACCCTTAGGTTAAAAGCCTAATGCTCTACCGACTGAGCTATCCGGGCTCACACAAGGGTGCAAAATCTCCTACGATGCACAACTATACATTGACTCATGTCCTTTACTGTTGTGCAATCGCTGCATGGGGCCGTTACTAATAAAACGTCGCCTAAATGCTGTCTACAAACTTATCGCGCTAAGCCCGTAACACACTATCGAAGACTGCTGACACACGATGCAACAACAAATTGCACCAGCTGTTACGTCTCATACGTTGGAGCAGAGAATTTACGTGTTTTGTCGACACTCACTGGGCAATTGGAAAATTCACAAGCATTTCGAATGCAATGTTTCCCACGCTTTCGCTCATTTCACGGTTCCGTTGAAGACGTTCTTCACCACCTGACACAGAAAAAGGAATGCAGTCGGTAGGATATTTTTAATTCTTTTGCTTCTAAGGGAGTTAGTTGTCTAGTAAGTTCCTCTTATGACATGCAATAGACAACCAGAACAGCTACAGGAGAGAGTCATTTTTGTTGTCAGCGGTAGTTGCATTATCACAAACGCAGAGTAATTCCATTGGCGTCGCACCAAAACGAGTACCTGCCGAAACCCGGGATCGAACCAGGGACCTTTAGATCTTCAGTCTAACGCTCTCCCAACTGAGCTATTTCGGCTGACGTCGAAGGTTGCCATTTGCATGTGTTCGTTCACTTCTGCCTCGCTGCCAATTTCACAGTCACCTTCGTCTGATAAGACACAGGGACGCTGAAGGGCGAGCAGCCGATGCAGTGAAGTTCCACACACATTTCTTCAGCTTCCGTCATCGTAACAAGCAAACATGTCGACTCGATTCGTGTGATATTGAATTCGCTGACTTGACGTGACGCCACGCTGACGCTAGAAAACCCGTGCTATATCGATGCCAGGGGCAACTCGTGTGCAGAGAACGAGACACAAGAAGGAGTGAGCCTCTCCACCATATGAGAGGCAGTATCTAGCAGATACACACGGTAAAACATTCGACTTGCGTTAGCTCATAAATTGCTACATGTCATCGTCTGTAAGCTAAAATGGACACATCTGCACTGCCCAGTGAGGCGACACTTGTACTAACACCTGGTGGACGGCTGTGAGACGAGGAGATGAGCTGCGGCTTCTGGGCGCGACTGTAACGCTGCGCCCTCGATCAAATAACACTGCAAATTGCTGGTGACCCACGTGTTTAGTAGTGACGCAACTGCTAGGATGCAGCTCAACGTCCGCCTTTTGAGAGCGAGAAAATTTTCGCAGTCGGCAGGACTCGAACCTGCGCTCCCAGAGGGAATCTGATTTCAAGTCAGACGCCTTAACCACTCGGCCACGACTGCCGGTGGAGGAAGCGACTCCCGACAAGTCAAACCGCCATCTTTAGAAGCAATCTGGTGGCAGAAAACGGCGTGGCCTCACTCTTTGCTCTAGGGTTTCCATTAGCCGTTACGAAAGTGTACTAATTTTCGCCCAGACAGGGACTTGAACCCAGGACCCTTCGGTTGAAAACCTAACGCTCTACCGACTCAGCTACGCGGGCCCACGCACGAGCATTATCGTACAGCTGCGTGGTGTGCGAGTGTTTCGCATGTCGTAATTGCTGGCTTATGGCTCCAATGGCGACTTCACCGACTTCCCACTGACGCACCGCTGACGCTAGTTTTCTGTCGTCTTAAAACGATGGACATACCTCCAAGCAGCTGCGAGATCTTAAGAAAAGAAAAAAAAAAAAAAAACGCTGCACTACTGCTTTTGCCGCACTCGAATGATTGAAATTGCGATTCTTAAAAAGAAAATGAAATGTTAGCTCTGTCCAACACTTTCGAGCACATCTGTGTACTCACCATCTCAGCGACGGCTTTCTGCAGTCCCAGCGTCAGTGCGAGGTGAACCGATAGGCACAGTAAGCAGCGGTCGTCGCGAAAACTCAGTATTCTTAAAACGGAAATTTTCGTCTTGTTGAGAATGGCGTCACTGGTTGCACCCGCATTCGCCCACGCATGTCACATGTGTGCGAAAACGTTTGCTCCTGTTTACGCAAAATCGCACGCAGCCGGTAGGATTCGAACCTACGCTCCCAGAGGGAATCTGATTTCGAGTCAGACGCCTTAACCACTCGGCCACGACTGCCGTTAGCGCGGTGTTCTCCCGACACATGCAACTGCTACCGTTTAAAACACTGTGGTGTCAGAAAACGGCGTAGCTGCATTATTTTCCGTAGCGTTTCCGCCGCTACCAGACGAATCGTTACCAAAGTATTAAAATTTCCGCCCGAACAGGGACTTGAACCCTGAACCCTTAGGTTAAAAGCCTAATGCTCTACCGACTGAGCTATCCGGGCTCACACAAGGGTGCAAAATCTCCTACGATGCACAACTATACATTGACTCATGTCCTTTACTGTTGTGCAATCGCTGCATGGGGCCGTTACTAATAAAACGTCGCCTAAATGCTGTCTACAAACTTATCGCGCTAAGCCCGTAACACACTATCGAAGACTGCTGACACACGATGCAACAACAAATTGCACCAGCTGTTACGTCTCATACGTTGGAGCAGAGAATTTACGTGTTTTGTCGACACTCACTGGGCAATTGGAAAATTCACAAGCATTTCGAATGCAATGTTTCCCACGCTTTCGCTCATTTCACGGTTCCGTTGAAGACGTTCTTCACCACCTGACACAGAAAAAGGAATGCAGTCGGTAGGATATTTTTAATTCTTTTGCTTCTAAGGGAGTTAGTTGTCTAGTAAGTTCCTCTTATGACATGCAATAGACAACCAGAACAGCTACAGGAGAGAGTCATTTTTGTTGTCAGCGGTAGTTGCATTATCACAAACGCAGAGTAATTCCATTGGCGTCGCACCAAAACGAGTACCTGCCGAAACCCGGGATCGAACCAGGGACCTTTAGATCTTCAGTCTAACGCTCTCCCAACTGAGCTATTTCGGCTGACGTCGAAGGTTGCCATTTGCATGTGTTCGTTCACTTCTGCCTCGCTGCCAATTTCACAGTCACCTTCGTCTGATAAGACACAGGGACGCTGAAGGGCGAGCAGCCGATGCAGTGAAGTTCCACACACATTTCTTCAGCTTCCGTCATCGTAACAAGCAAACATGTCGACTCGATTCGTGTGATATTGAATTCGCTGACTTGACGTGACGCCACGCTGACGCTAGAAAACCCGTGCTATATCGATGCCAGGGGCAACTCGTGTGCAGAGAACGAGACACAAGAAGGAGTGAGCCTCTCCACCATATGAGAGGCAGTATCTAGCAGATACACACGGTAAAACATTCGACTTGCGTTAGCTCATAAATTGCTACATGTCATCGTCTGTAAGCTAAAATGGACACATCTGCACTGCCCAGTGAGGCGACACTTGTACTAACACCTGGTGGACGGCTGTGAGACGAGGAGATGAGCTGCGGCTTCTGGGCGCGACTGTAACGCTGCGCCCTCGATCAAATAACACTGCACATTGCTGGTGACCCACGTGTTTAGTAGTGACGCAACTGCTAGGATGCAGCTCAACGTCCGCCTTTTGAGAGCGAGAAAATTTTCGCAGTCGGCAGGACTCGAACCTGCGCTCCCAGAGGGAATCTGATTTCAAGTCAGACGCCTTAACCACTCGGCCACGACTGCCGGTGGAGGAAGCGACTCCCGACAAGTCAAACCGCCATCTTTAGAAGCAATCTGGTGGCAGAAAACGGCGTGGCCTCACTCTTTGCTCTAGGGTTTCCATTAGCCGTTACGAAAGTGTACTAATTTTCGCCCAGACAGGGACTTGAACCCAGGACCCTTCGGTTGAAAACCTAACGCTCTACCGACTCAGCTACGCGGGCCCACGCACGAGCATTATCGTACAGCTGCGTGGTGTGCGAGTGTTTCGCATGTCGTAATTGCTGGCTTATGGCTCCAATGGCGACTTCACCGACTTCCCACTGACGCACCGCTGACGCTAGTTTTCTGTCGTCTTAAAACGATGGACATACCTCCAAGCAGCTGCGAGATCTTAAGAAAAGAAAAAAAAAAAAAAAAAACGCTGCACTACTGCTTTTGCCGCACTCGAATGATTGAAATTGCGATTCTTAAAAAGAAAATGAAATGTTAGCTCTGTCCAACACTTTCGAGCACATCTGTGTACTCACCATCTCAGCGACGGCTTTCTGCAGTCCCAGCGTCAGTGCGAGGTGAACCGATAGGCACAGTAAGCAGCGGTCGTCGCGAAAACTCAGTATTCTTAAAACGGAAATTTTCGTCTTGTTGAGAATGGCGTCACTGGTTGCACCCGCATTCGCCCACGCATGTCACATGTGTGCGAAAACGTTTGCTCCTCTTTACGCAAAATCGCACGCAGCCGGTAGGATTCGAACCTACGCTCCCAGAGGGAATCTGATTTCGAGTCAGACGCCTTAACCACTCGGCCACGACTGCCGTTAGCGCGGTGTTCTCCCGACACATGCAACTGCTACCGTTTAAAACACTGTGGTGTCAGAAAACGGCGTAGCTGCATTATTTTCCGTAGCGTTTCCGCCGCTACCAGACGAATCGTTACCAAAGTATTAAAATTTCCGCCCGAACAGGGACTTGAACCCTGGACCCTTAGGTTAAAAGCCTAATGCTCTACCGACTGAGCTATCCGGGCTCACACAAGGGTGCAAAATCTCCTACGATGCACAACTATACATTGACTCATGTCCTTTACTGTTGTGCAATCGCTGCATGGGGCCGTTACTAATAAAACGTCGCCTAAATGCTGTCTACAAACTTATCGCGCTAAGCCCGTAACACACTATCGAAGACTGCTGACACACGATGCAACAACAAATTGCACCAGCTGTTACGTCTCATACGTTGGAGCAGAGAATTTACGTGTTTTGTCGACACTCACTGGGCAATTGGAAAATTCACAAGCATTTCGAATGCAATGTTTCCCACGCTTTCGCTCATTTCACGGTTCCGTTGAAGACGTTCTTCACCACCTGACACAGAAAAAGGAATGCAGTCGGTAGGATATTTTTAATTCTTTTGCTTCTAAGGGAGTTAGTTGTCTAGTAAGTTCCTCTTATGGCATGCAATAGACAACCAGAACAGCTACAGGAGAGAGTCATTTTTGTTGTCAGCGGTAGTTGCATTATCACAAATGCAGAGTAATTCCATTGGCGTCGCACCAAAACGAGTACCTGCCGAAACCCGGGATCGAACCAGGGACCTTTAGATCTTCAGTCTAACGCTCTCCCAACTGAGCTATTTCGGCTGACGTCGAAGGTTGCCATTTGCATGTGTTCGTTCACTTCTGCCTCGCTGCCAATTTCACAGTCACCTTCGTCTGATAAGACACAGGGACGCTGAAGGGCGAGCAGCCGATGCAGTGAAGTTCCACACACATTTCTTCAGCTTCCGTCATCGTAACAAGCAAACATGTCGACTCGATTCGTGTGATATTGAATTCGCTGACTTGACGTGACGCCACGCTGACGCTAGAAAACCCGTGCTATATCGATGCCAGGGGCAACTCGTGTGCAGAGAACGAGACACAAGAAGGAGTGAGCCTCTCCACCATATGAGAGGCAGTATCTAGCAGATACACACGGTAAAACATTCGACTTGCGTTAGCTCATAAATTGCTACATGTCATCGTCTGTAAGCTAAAATGGACACATCTGCACTGCCCAGTGAGGCGACACTTGTACTAACACCTGGTGGACGGCTGTGAGACGAGGAGATGAGCTGCGGCTTCTGGGCGCGACTGTAACGCTGCGCCCTCGATCAAATAACACTGCACATTGCTGGTGACCCACGTGTTTAGTAGTGACGCAACTGCTAGGATGCAGCTCAACGTCCGCCTTTTGAGAGCGAGAAAATTTTCGCAGTCGGCAGGACTCGAACCTGCGCTCCCAGAGGGAATCTGATTTCAAGTCAGACGCCTTAACCACTCGGCCACGACTGCCGGTGGCGGAAGCGACTCCCGACAAGTCAAACCGCCATCTTTAGAAGCAATCTGGTGGCAGAAAACGGCGTGGCCTCACTCTTTGCTCTAGGGTTTCCATTAGCCGTTACGAAAGTGTACTAATTTTCGCCCAGTCAGGGACTTGAACCCAGGACCCTTCGGTTGAAAACCTAACGCTCTACCGACTCAGCTACGCGGGCCCACACACGAGCATTATCGTACAGCTACGTGGTGTGCGAGTGTTTCGCATGTCGTAATTGCTGGCTTATGGCTCCAATGGCGACTTCACCGACTTCCCACTGACGCACCGCTGGCGCTAGTTTTCTGTCGTCTTAAAACGATGGACATACCTCCAAGCAGCTGCGAGATCTTAAGAAAAGAAAAAAAAAAAAAAAAACGCTGCACTACTGCTTTTGCCGCACTCGAATGATTGAAATTGCGATTCTTAAAAAGAAAATGAAATGTTAGCTCTGTCCAACACTTTCGAGCACATCTGTGTACTCACCATCTCAGCGACGGCTTTCTGCAGTCCCAGCGTCAGTGCGAGGTGAACCGATAGGCACAGTAAGCAGCGGTCGTCGCGAAAACTCAGTATTCTTAAAACGGAAATTTTCGTCTTGTTGAGAATGGCGTCACTGGTTGCACCCGCATTCGCCCACGCATGTCACATGTGTGCGAAAACGTTTGCTCCTCTTTACGCAAAATCGCACGCAGCCGGTAGGATTCGAACCTACGCTCCCAGAGGGAATCTGATTTCGAGTCAGACGCCTTAACCACTCGGCCACGACTGCCGTTAGCGCGGTGTTCTCCCGACACATGCAACTGCTACCGTTTAAAACACTGTGGTGTCAGAAAACGGCGTAGCTGCATTATTTTCCGTAGCGTTTCCGCCGCTACCAGACGAATCGTTACCAAAGTATTAAAATTTCCGCCCGAACAGGGACTTGAACCCTGGACCCTTAGGTTAAAAGCCTAATGCTCTACCGACTGAGCTATCCGGGCTCACACAAGGGTGCAAAATCTCCTACGATGCACAACTATACATTGACTCATGTCCTTTACTGTTGTGCAATCGCTGCATGGGGCCGTTACTAATAAAACGTCGCCTAAATGCTGTCTACAAACTTATCGCGCTAAGCCCGTAACACACTATCGAAGACTGCTGACACACGATGCAACAACAAATTGCACCAGCTGTTACGTCTCATACGTTGGAGCAGAGAATTTACGTGTTTTGTCGACACTCACTGGGCAATTGGAAAATTCACAAGCATTTCGAATGCAATGTTTCCCACGCTTTCGCTCATTTCACGGTTCCGTTGAAGACGTTCTTCACCACCTGACACAGAAAAAGGAATGCAGTCGGTAGGATATTTTTAATTCTTTTGCTTCTAAGGGAGTTAGTTGTCTAGTAAGTTCCTCTTATGGCATGCAATAGACAACCAGAACAGCTACAGGAGAGAGTCATTTTTGTTGTCAGCGGTAGTTGCATTATCACAAACGCAGAGTAATTCCATTGGCGTCGCACCAAAACGAGTACCTGCCGAAACCCGGGATCGAACCAGGGACCTTTAGATCTTCAGTCTAACGCTCTCCCAACTGAGCTATTTCGGCTGACGTCGAAGGTTGCCATTTGCATGTGTTCGTTCACTTCTGCCTCGCTGCCAATTTCACAGTCACCTTCGTCTGATAAGACACAGGGACGCTGAAGGGCGAGCAGCCGATGCAGTGAAGTTCCACACACATTTCTTCAGCTTCCGTCATCGTAACAAGCAAACATGTCGACTCGATTCGTGTGATATTGAATTCGCTGACTTGACGTGACGCCACGCTGACGCTAGAAAACCCGTGCTATATCGATGCCAGGGGCAACTCGTGTGCAGAGAACGAGACACAAGAAGGAGTGAGCCTCTCCACCATATGAGAGGCAGTATCTAGCAGATACACACGGTAAAACATTCGACTTGCGTTAGCTCATAAATTGCTACATGTCATCGTCTGTAAGCTAAAATGGACACATCTGCACTGCCCAGTGAGGCGACACTTGTACTAACACCTGGTGGACGGCTGTGAGACGAGGAGATGAGCTGCGGCTTCTGGGCGCGACTGTAACGCTGCGCCCTCGATCAAATAACACTGCACATTGCTGGTGACCCACGTGTTTAGTAGTGACGCAACTGCTAGGATGCAGCTCAACGTCCGCCTTTTGAGAGCGAGAAAATTTTCGCAGTCGGCAGGACTCGAACCTGCGCTCCCAGAGGGAATCTGATTTCAAGTCAGACGCCTTAACCACTCGGCCACGACTGCCGGTGGCGGAAGCGACTCCCGACAAGTCAAACCGCCATCTTTAGAAGCAATCTGGTGGCAGAAAACGGCGTGGCCTCACTCTTTGCTCTAGGGTTTCCATTAGCCGTTACGAAAGTGTACTAATTTTCGCCCAGACAGGGACTTGAACCCAGGACCCTTCGGTTGAAAACCTAACGCTCTACCGACTCAGCTACGCGGGCCCACGCACGAGCATTATCGTACAGCTGCGTGGTGTGCGAGTGTTTCGCATGTCGTAATTGCTGGCTTATGGCTCCAATGGCGACTTCACCGACTTCCCACTGACGCACCGCTGACGCTAGTTTTCTGTCGTCTTAAAACGATGGACATACCTCCAAGCAGCTGCGAGATCTTAAGAAAAGAAAAAAAAAAAAAAAAAACGCTGCACTACTGCTTTTGCCGCACTCGAATGATTGAAATTGCGATTCTTAAAAAGAAAATGAAATGTTAGCTCTGTCCAACACTTTCGAGCACATCTGTGTACTCACCATCTCAGCGACGGCTTTCTGCAGTCCCAGCGTCAGTGCGAGGTGAACCGATAGGCACAGTAAGCAGCGGTCGTCGCGAAAACTCAGTATTCTTAAAACGGAAATTTTCGTCTTGTTGAGAATGGCGTCACTGGTTGCACCCGCATTCGCCCACGCATGTCACATGTGTGCGAAAACGTTTGCTCCTGTTTACGCAAAATCGCACGCAGCCGGTAGGATTCGAACCTACGCTCCCAGAGGGAATCTGATTTCGAGTCAGACGCCTTAACCACTCGGCCACGACTGCCGTTAGCGCGGTGTTCTCCCGACACATGCAACTGCTACCGTTTAAAACACTGTGGTGTCAGAAAACGGCGTAGCTGCATTATTTTCCGTAGCGTTTCCGCCGCTACCAGACGAATCGTTACCAAAGTATTAAAATTTCCGCCCGAACAGGGACTTGAACCCTGAACCCTTAGGTTAAAAGCCTAATGCTCTACCGACTGAGCTATCCGGGCTCACACAAGTGTGCAAAATCTCCTACGATGCACAACTATACATTGACTCATGTCCTTTACTGTTGTGCAATCGCTGCATGGGGCCGTTACTAATAAAACGTCGCCTAAATGCTGTCTACAAACTTATCGCGCTAAGCCCGTAACACACTATCGAAGACTGCTGACACACGATGCAACAACAAATTGCACCAGCTGTTACGTCTCATACGTTGGAGCAGAGAATTTACGTGTTTTGTCGACACTCACTGGGCAATTGGAAAATTCACAAGCATTTCGAATGCAATGTTTCCCACGCTTTCGCTCATTTCACGGTTCCGTTGAAGACGTTCTTCACCACCTGACACAGAAAAAGGAATGCAGTCGGTAGGATATTTTTAATTCTTTTGCTTCTAAGGGAGTTAGTTGTCTAGTAAGTTCCTCTTATGACATGCAATAGACAACCAGAACAGCTACAGGAGAGAGTCATTTTTGTTGTCAGCGGTAGTTGCATTATCACAAACGCAGAGTAATTCCATTGGCGTCGCACCAAAACGAGTACCTGCCGAAACCCGGGATCGAACCAGGGACCTTTAGATCTTCAGTCTAACGCTCTCCCAACTGAGCTATTTCGGCTGACGTCGAAGGTTGCCATTTGCATGTGTTCGTTCACTTCTGCCTCGCTGCCAATTTCACAGTCACCTTCGTCTGATAAGACACAGGGACGCTGAAGGGCGAGCAGCCGATGCAGTGAAGTTCCACACACATTTCTTCAGCTTCCGTCATCGTAACAAGCAAACATGTCGACTCGATTCGTGTGATATTGAATTCGCTGACTTGACGTGACGCCACGCTGACGCTAGAAAACCCGTGCTATATCGATGCCAGGGGCAACTCGTGTGCAGAGAACGAGACACAAGAAGGAGTGAGCCTCTCCACCATATGAGAGGCAGTATCTAGCAGATACACACGGTAAAACATTCGACTTGCGTTAGCTCATAAATTGCTACATGTCATCGTCTGTAAGCTAAAATGGACACATCTGCACTGCCCAGTGAGGCGACACTTGTACTAACACCTGGTGGACGGCTGTGAGACGAGGAGATGAGCTGCGGCTTCTGGGCGCGACTGTAACGCTGCGCCCTCGATCAAATAACACTGCACATTGCTGGTGACCCACGTGTTTAGTAGTGACGCAACTGCTAGGATGCAGCTCAACGTCCGCCTTTTGAGAGCGAGAAAATTTTCGCAGTCGGCAGGACTCGAACCTGCGCTCCCAGAGGGAATCTGATTTCAAGTCAGACGCCTTAACCACTCGGCCACGACTGCCGGTGGAGGAAGCGACTCCCGACAAGTCAAACCGCCATCTTTAGAAGCAATCTGGTGGCAGAAAACGGCGTGGCCTCACTCTTTGCTCTAGGGTTTCCATTAGCCGTTACGAAAGTGTACTAATTTTCGCCCAGACAGGGACTTGAACCCAGGACCCTTCGGTTGAAAACCTAACGCTCTACCGACTCAGCTACGCGGGCCCACGCACGAGCATTATCGTACAGCTGCGTGGTGTGCGAGTGTTTCGCATGTCGTAATTGCTGGCTTATGGCTCCAATGGCGACTTCACCGACTTCCCACTGACGCACCGCTGACGCTAGTTTTCTGTCGTCTTAAAACGATGGACATACCTCCAAGCAGCTGCGAGATCTTAAGAAAAGAAAAAAAAAAAAAAAACGCTGCACTACTGCTTTTGCCGCACTCGAATGATTGAAATTGCGATTCTTAAAAAGAAAATGAAATGTTAGCTCTGTCCAACACTTTCGAGCACATCTGTGTACTCACCATCTCAGCGACGGCTTTCTGCAGTCCCAGCGTCAGTGCGAGGTGAACCGATAGGCACAGTAAGCAGCGGTCGTCGCGAAAACTCAGTATTCTTAAAACGGAAATTTTCGTCTTGTTGAGAATGGCGTCACTGGTTGCACCCGCATTCGCCCACGCATGTCACATGTGTGCGAAAACGTTTGCTCCTCTTTACGCAAAATCGCACGCAGCCGGTAGGATTCGAACCTACGCTCCCAGAGGGAATCTGATTTCGAGTCAGACGCCTTAACCACTCGGCCACGACTGCCGTTAGCGCGGTGTTCTCCCGACACATGCAACTGCTACCGTTTAAAACACTGTGGTGTCAGAAAACGGCGTAGCTGCATTATTTTCCGTAGCGTTTCCGCCGCTACCAGACGAATCGTTACCAAAGTATTAAAATTTCCGCCCGAACAGGGACTTGAACCCTGGACCCTTAGGTTAAAAGCCTAATGCTCTACCGACTGAGCTATCCGGGCTCACACAAGGGTGCAAAATCTCCTACGATGCACAACTATACATTGACTCATGTCCTTTACTGTTGTGCAATCGCTGCATGGGGCCGTTACTAATAAAACGTCGCCTAAATGCTGTCTACAAACTTATCGCGCTAAGCCCGTAACACACTATCGAAGACTGCTGACACACGATGCAACAACAAATTGCACCAGCTGTTACGTCTCATACGTTTGAGCAGAGAATTTACGTGTTTTGTCGACACTCACTGGGCAATTGGAAAATTCACAAGCATTTCGAATGCAATGTTTCCCACGCTTTCGCTCATTTCACGGTTCCGTTGAAGACGTTCTTCACCACCTGACACAGAAAAAGGAATGCAGTCGGTAGGATATTTTTAATTCTTTTGCTTCTAAGGGAGTTAGTTGTCTAGTAAGTTCCTCTTATGACATGCAATAGACAACCAGAACAGCTACAGGAGAGAGTCATTTTTGTTGTCAGCGGTAGTTGCATTATCACAAACGCAGAGTAATTCCATTGGCGTCGCACCAAAACGAGTACCTGCCGAAACCCGGGATCGAACCAGGGACCTTTAGATCTTCAGTCTAACGCTCTCCCAACTGAGCTATTTCGGCTGACGTCGAAGGTTGCCATTTGCATGTGTTCGTTCACTTCTGCCTCGCTGCCAATTTCACAGTCACCTTCGTCTGATAAGACACAGGGACGCTGAAGGGCGAGCAGCCGATGCAGTGAAGTTCCACACACATTTCTTCAGCTTCCGTCATCGTAACAAGCAAACATGTCGACTCGATTCGTGTGATATTGAATTCGCTGACTTGACGTGACGCCACGCTGACGCTAGAAAACCCGTGCTATATCGATGCCAGGGGCAACTCGTGTGCAGAGAACGAGACACAAGAAGGAGTGAGCCTCTCCACCATATGAGAGGCAGTATCTAGCAGATACACACGGTAAAACATTCGACTTGCGTTAGCTCATAAATTGCTACATGTCATCGTCTGTAAGCTAAAATGGACACATCTGCACTGCCCAGTGAGGCGACACTTGTACTAACACCTGGTGGACGGCTGTGAGACGAGGAGATGAGCTGCGGCTTCTGGGCGCGACTGTAACGCTGCGCCCTCGATCAAATAACACTGCACATTGCTGGTGACCCACGTGTTTAGTAGTGACGCAACTGCTAGGATGCAGCTCAACGTCCGCCTTTTGAGAGCGAGAAAATTTTCGCAGTCGGCAGGACTCGAACCTGCGCTCCCAGAGGGAATCTGATTTCAAGTCAGACGCCTTAACCACTCGGCCACGACTGCCGGTGGAGGAAGCGACTCCCGACAAGTCAAACCGCCATCTTTAGAAGCAATCTGGTGGCAGAAAACGGCGTGGCCTCACTCTTTGCTCTAGGGTTTCCATTAGCCGTTACGAAAGTGTACTAATTTTCGCCCAGACAGGGACTTGAACCCAGGACCCTTCGGTTGAAAACCTAACGCTCTACCGACTCAGCTACGCGGGCCCACGCACGAGCATTATCGTACAGCTGCGTGGTGTGCGAGTGTTTCGCATGTCGTAATTGCTGGCTTATGGCTCCAATGGCGACTTCACCGACTTCCCACTGACGCACCGCTGACGCTAGTTTTCTGTCGTCTTAAAACGATGGACATACCTCCAAGCAGCTGCGAGATCTTAAGAAAAGAAAAAAAAAAAAAAAACGCTGCACTACTGCTTTTGCCGCACTCGAATGATTGAAATTGCGATTCTTAAAAAGAAAATGAAATGTTAGCTCTGTCCAACACTTTCGAGCACATCTGTGTACTCACCATCTCAGCGACGGCTTTCTGCAGTCCCAGCGTCAGTGCGAGGTGAACCGATAGGCACAGTAAGCAGCGGTCGTCGCGAAAACTCAGTATTCTTAAAACGGAAATTTTCGTCTTGTTGAGAATGGCGTCACTGGTTGCACCCGCATTCGCCCACGCATGTCACATGTGTGCGAAAACGTTTGCTCCTCTTTACGCAAAATCGCACGCAGCCGGTAGGATTCGAACCTACGCTCCCAGAGGGAATCTGATTTCGAGTCAGACGCCTTAACCACTCGGCCACGACTGCCGTTAGCGCGGTGTTCTCCCGACACATGCAACTGCTACCGTTTAAAACACTGTGGTGTCAGAAAACGGCGTAGCTGCATTATTTTCCGTAGCGTTTCCGCCGCTACCAGACGAATCGTTACCAAAGTATTAAAATTTCCGCCCGAACAGGGACTTGAACCCTGGACCCTTAGGTTAAAAGCCTAATGCTCTACCGACTGAGCTATCCGGGCTCACACAAGGGTGCAAAATCTCCTACGATGCACAACTATACATTGACTCATGTCCTTTACTGTTGTGCAATCGCTGCATGGGGCCGTTACTAATAAAACGTCGCCTAAATGCTGTCTACAAACTTATCGCGCTAAGCCCGTAACACACTATCGAAGACTGCTGACACACGATGCAACAACAAATTGCACCAGCTGTTACGTCTCATACGTTTGAGCAGAGAATTTACGTGTTTTGTCGACACTCACTGGGCAATTGGAAAATTCACAAGCATTTCGAATGCAATGTTTCCCACGCTTTCGCTCATTTCACGGTTCCGTTGAAGACGTTCTTCACCACCTGACACAGAAAAAGGAATGCAGTCGGTAGGATATTTTTAATTCTTTTGCTTCTAAGGGAGTTAGTTGTCTAGTAAGTTCCTCTTATGACATGCAATAGACAACCAGAACAGCTACAGGAGAGAGTCATTTTTGTTGTCAGCGGTAGTTGCATTATCACAAACGCAGAGTAATTCCATTGGCGTCGCACCAAAACGAGTACCTGCCGAAACCCGGGATCGAACCAGGGACCTTTAGATCTTCAGTCTAACGCTCTCCCAACTGAGCTATTTCGGCTGACGTCGAAGGTTGCCATTTGCATGTGTTCGTTCACTTCTGCCTCGCTGCCAATTTCACAGTCACCTTCGTCTGATAAGACACAGGGACGCTGAAGGGCGAGCAGCCGATGCAGTGAAGTTCCACACACATTTCTTCAGCTTCCGTCATCGTAACAAGCAAACATGTCGACTCGATTCGTGTGATATTGAATTCGCTGACTTGACGTGACGCCACGCTGACGCTAGAAAACCCGTGCTATATCGATGCCAGGGGCAACTCGTGTGCAGAGAACGAGACACAAGAAGGAGTGAGCCTCTCCACCATATGAGAGGCAGTATCTAGCAGATACACACGGTAAAACATTCGACTTGCGTTAGCTCATAAATTGCTACATGTCATCGTCTGTAAGCTAAAATGGACACATCTGCACTGCCCAGTGAGGCGACACTTGTACTAACACCTGGTGGACGGCTGTGAGACGAGGAGATGAGCTGCGGCTTCTGGGCGCGACTGTAACGCTGCGCCCTCGATCAAATAACACTGCACATTGCTGGTGACCCACGTGTTTAGTAGTGACGCAACTGCTAGGATGCAGCTCAACGTCCGCCTTTTGAGAGCGAGAAAATTTTCGCAGTCGGCAGGACTCGAACCTGCGCTCCCAGAGGGAATCTGATTTCAAGTCAGACGCCTTAACCACTCGGCCACGACTGCCGGTGGAGGAAGCGACTCCCGACAAGTCAAACCGCCATCTTTAGAAGCAATCTGGTGGCAGAAAACGGCGTGGCCTCACTCTTTGCTCTAGGGTTTCCATTAGCCGTTACGAAAGTGTACTAATTTTCGCCCAGACAGGGACTTGAACCCAGGACCCTTCGGTTGAAAACCTAACGCTCTACCGACTCAGCTACGCGGGCCCACGCACGAGCATTATCGTACAGCTGCGTGGTGTGCGAGTGTTTCGCATGTCGTAATTGCTGGCTTATGGCTCCAATGGCGACTTCACCGACTTCCCACTGACGCACCGCTGACGCTAGTTTTCTGTCGTCTTAAAACGATGGACATACCTCCAAGCAGCTGCGAGATCTTAAGAAAAGAAAAAAAAAAAAAAAAAACGCTGCACTACTGCTTTTGCCGCACTCGAATGATTGAAATTGCGATTCTTAAAAAGAAAATGAAATGTTAGCTCTGTCCAACACTTTCGAGCACATCTGTGTACTCACCATCTCAGCGACGGCTTTCTGCAGTCCCAGCGTCAGTGCGAGGTGAACCGATAGGCACAGTAAGCAGCGGTCGTCGCGAAAACTCAGTATTCTTAAAACGGAAATTTTCGTCTTGTTGAGAATGGCGTCACTGGTTGCACCCGCATTCGCCCACGCATGTCACATGTGTGCGAAAACGTTTGCTCCTCTTTACGCAAAATCGCACGCAGCCGGTAGGATTCGAACCTACGCTCCCAGAGGGAATCTGATTTCGAGTCAGACGCCTTAACCACTCGGCCACGACTGCCGTTAGCGCGGTGTTCTCCCGACACATGCAACTGCTACCGTTTAAAACACTGTGGTGTCAGAAAACGGCGTAGCTGCATTATTTTCCGTAGCGTTTCCGCCGCTACCAGACGAATCGTTACCAAAGTATTAAAATTTCCGCCCGAACAGGGACTTGAACCCTGGACCCTTAGGTTAAAAGCCTAATGCTCTACCGACTGAGCTATCCGGGCTCACACAAGGGTGCAAAATCTCCTACGATGCACAACTATACATTGACTCATGTCCTTTACTGTTGTGCAATCGCTGCATGGGGCCGTTACTAATAAAACGTCGCCTAAATGCTGTCTACAAACTTATCGCGCTAAGCCCGTAACACACTATCGAAGACTGCTGACACACGATGCAACAACAAATTGCACCAGCTGTTACGTCTCATACGTTGGAGCAGAGAATTTACGTGTTTTGTCGACACTCACTGGGCAATTGGAAAATTCACAAGCATTTCGAATGCAATGTTTCCCACGCTTTCGCTCATTTCACGGTTCCGTTGAAGACGTTCTTCACCACCTGACACAGAAAAAGGAATGCAGTCGGTAGGATATTTTTAATTCTTTTGCTTCTAAGGGAGTTAGTTGTCTAGTAAGTTCCTCTTATGGCATGCAATAGACAACCAGAACAGCTACAGGAGAGAGTCATTTTTGTTGTCAGCGGTAGTTGCATTATCACAAATGCAGAGTAATTCCATTGGCGTCGCACCAAAACGAGTACCTGCCGAAACCCGGGATCGAACCAGGGACCTTTAGATCTTCAGTCTAACGCTCTCCCAACTGAGCTATTTCGGCTGACGTCGAAGGTTGCCATTTGCATGTGTTCGTTCACTTCTGCCTCGCTGCCAATTTCACAGTCACCTTCGTCTGATAAGACACAGGGACGCTGAAGGGCGAGCAGCCGATGCAGTGAAGTTCCACACACATTTCTTCAGCTTCCGTCATCGTAACAAGCAAACATGTCGACTCGATTCGTGTGATATTGAATTCGCTGACTTGACGTGACGCCACGCTGACGCTAGAAAACCCGTGCTATATCGATGCCAGGGGCAACTCGTGTGCAGAGAACGAGACACAAGAAGGAGTGAGCCTCTCCACCATATGAGAGGCAGTATCTAGCAGATACACACGGTAAAACATTCGACTTGCGTTAGCTCATAAATTGCTACATGTCATCGTCTGTAAGCTAAAATGGACACATCTGCACTGCCCAGTGAGGCGACACTTGTACTAACACCTGGTGGACGGCTGTGAGACGAGGAGATGAGCTGCGGCTTCTGGGCGCGACTGTAACGCTGCGCCCTCGATCAAATAACACTGCACATTGCTGGTGACCCACGTGTTTAGTAGTGACGCAACTGCTAGGATGCAGCTCAACGTCCGCCTTTTGAGAGCGAGAAAATTTTCGCAGTCGGCAGGACTCGAACCTGCGCTCCCAGAGGGAATCTGATTTCAAGTCAGACGCCTTAACCACTCGGCCACGACTGCCGGTGGCGGAAGCGACTCCCGACAAGTCAAACCGCCATCTTTAGAAGCAATCTGGTGGCAGAAAACGGCGTGGCCTCACTCTTTGCTCTAGGGTTTCCATTAGCCGTTACGAAAGTGTACTAATTTTCGCCCAGTCAGGGACTTGAACCCAGGACCCTTCGGTTGAAAACCTAACGCTCTACCGACTCAGCTACGCGGGCCCACACACGAGCATTATCGTACAGCTGCGTGGTGTGCGAGTGTTTCGCATGTCGTAATTGCTGGCTTATGGCTCCAATGGCGACTTCACCGACTTCCCACTGACGCACCGCTGACGCTAGTTTTCTGTCGTCTTAAAACGATGGACATACCTCCAAGCAGCTGCGAGATCTTAAGAAAAGAAAAAAAAAAAAAAAAACGCTGCACTACTGCTTTTGCCGCACTCGAATGATTGAAATTGCGATTCTTAAAAAGAAAATGAAATGTTAGCTCTGTCCAACACTTTCGAGCACATCTGTGTACTCACCATCTCAGCGACGGCTTTCTGCAGTCCCAGCGTCAGTGCGAGGTGAACCGATAGGCACAGTAAGCAGCGGTCGTCGCGAAAACTCAGTATTCTTAAAACGGAAATTTTCGTCTTGTTGAGAATGGCGTCACTGGTTGCACCCGCATTCGCCCACGCATGTCACATGTGTGCGAAAACGTTTGCTCCTCTTTACGCAAAATCGCACGCAGCCGGTAGGATTCGAACCTACGCTCCCAGAGGGAATCTGATTTCGAGTCAGACGCCTTAACCACTCGGCCACGACTGCCGTTAGCGCGGTGTTCTCCCGACACATGCAACTGCTACCGTTTAAAACACTGTGGTGTCAGAAAACGGCGTAGCTGCATTATTTTCCGTAGCGTTTCCGCCGCTACCAGACGAATCGTTACCAAAGTATTAAAATTTCCGCCCGAACAGGGACTTGAACCCTGGACCCTTAGGTTAAAAGCCTAATGCTCTACCGACTGAGCTATCCGGGCTCACACAAGGGTGCAAAATCTCCTACGATGCACAACTATACATTGACTCATGTCCTTTACTGTTGTGCAATCGCTGCATGGGGCCGTTACTAATAAAACGTCGCCTAAATGCTGTCTACAAACTTATCGCGCTAAGCCCGTAACACACTATCGAAGACTGCTGACACACGATGCAACAACAAATTGCACCAGCTGTTACGTCTCATACGTTGGAGCAGAGAATTTACGTGTTTTGTCGACACTCACTGGGCAATTGGAAAATTCACAAGCATTTCGAATGCAATGTTTCCCACGCTTTCGCTCATTTCACGGTTCCGTTGAAGACGTTCTTCACCACCTGACACAGAAAAAGGAATGCAGTCGGTAGGATATTTTTAATTCTTTTGCTTCTAAGGGAGTTAGTTGTCTAGTAAGTTCCTCTTATGGCATGCAATAGACAACCAGAACAGCTACAGGAGAGAGTCATTTTTGTTGTCAGCGGTAGTTGCATTATCACAAATGCAGAGTAATTCCATTGGCGTCGCACCAAAACGAGTACCTGCCGAAACCCGGGATCGAACCAGGGACCTTTAGATCTTCAGTCTAACGCTCTCCCAACTGAGCTATTTCGGCTGACGTCGAAGGTTGCCATTTGCATGTGTTCGTTCACTTCTGCCTCGCTGCCAATTTCACAGTCACCTTCGTCTGATAAGACACAGGGACGCTGAAGGGCGAGCAGCCGATGCAGTGAAGTTCCACACACATTTCTTCAGCTTCCGTCATCGTAACAAGCAAACATGTCGACTCGATTCGTGTGATATTGAATTCGCTGACTTGACGTGACGCCACGCTGACGCTAGAAAACCCGTGCTATATCGATGCCAGGGGCAACTCGTGTGCAGAGAACGAGACACAAGAAGGAGTGAGCCTCTCCACCATATGAGAGGCAGTATCTAGCAGATACACACGGTAAAACATTCGACTTGCGTTAGCTCATAAATTGCTACATGTCATCGTCTGTAAGCTAAAATGGACACATCTGCACTGCCCAGTGAGGCGACACTTGTACTAACACCTGGTGGACGGCTGTGAGACGAGGAGATGAGCTGCGGCTTCTGGGCGCGACTGTAACGCTGCGCCCTCGATCAAATAACACTGCACATTGCTGGTGACCCACGTGTTTAGTAGTGACGCAACTGCTAGGATGCAGCTCAACGTCCGCCTTTTGAGAGCGAGAAAATTTTCGCAGTCGGCAGGACTCGAACCTGCGCTCCCAGAGGGAATCTGATTTCAAGTCAGACGCCTTAACCACTCGGCCACGACTGCCGGTGGCGGAAGCGACTCCCGACAAGTCAAACCGCCATCTTTAGAAGCAATCTGGTGGCAGAAAACGGCGTGGCCTCACTCTTTGCTCTAGGGTTTCCATTAGCCGTTACGAAAGTGTACTAATTTTCGCCCAGTCAGGGACTTGAACCCAGGACCCTTCGGTTGAAAACCTAACGCTCTACCGACTCAGCTACGCGGGCCCACACACGAGCATTATCGTACAGCTGCGTGGTGTGCGAGTGTTTCGCATGTCGTAATTGCTGGCTTATGGCTCCAATGGCGACTTCACCGACTTCCCACTGACGCACCGCTGACGCTAGTTTTCTGTCGTCTTAAAACGATGGACATACCTCCAAGCAGCTGCGAGATCTTAAGAAAAGAAAAAAAAAAAAAAAAACGCTGCACTACTGCTTTTGCCGCACTCGAATGATTGAAATTGCGATTCTTAAAAAGAAAATGAAATGTTAGCTCTGTCCAACACTTTCGAGCACATCTGTGTACTCACCATCTCAGCGACGGCTTTCTGCAGTCCCAGCGTCAGTGCGAGGTGAACCGATAGGCACAGTAAGCAGCGGTCGTCGCGAAAACTCAGTATTCTTAAAACGGAAATTTTCGTCTTGTTGAGAATGGCGTCACTGGTTGCACCCGCATTCGCCCACGCATGTCACATGTGTGCGAAAACGTTTGCTCCTCTTTACGCAAAATCGCACGCAGCCGGTAGGATTCGAACCTACGCTCCCAGAGGGAATCTGATTTCGAGTCAGACGCCTTAACCACTCGGCCACGACTGCCGTTAGCGCGGTGTTCTCCCGACACATGCAACTGCTACCGTTTAAAACACTGTGGTGTCAGAAAACGGCGTAGCTGCATTATTTTCCGTAGCGTTTCCGCCGCTACCAGACGAATCGTTACCAAAGTATTAAAATTTCCGCCCGAACAGGGACTTGAACCCTGGACCCTTAGGTTAAAAGCCTAATGCTCTACCGACTGAGCTATCCGGGCTCACACAAGGGTGCAAAATCTCCTACGATGCACAACTATACATTGACTCATGTCCTTTACTGTTGTGCAATCGCTGCATGGGGCCGTTACTAATAAAACGTCGCCTAAATGCTGTCTACAAACTTATCGCGCTAAGCCCGTAACACACTATCGAAGACTGCTGACACACGATGCAACAACAAATTGCACCAGCTGTTACGTCTCATACGTTGGAGCAGAGAATTTACGTGTTTTGTCGACACTCACTGGGCAATTGGAAAATTCACAAGCATTTCGAATGCAATGTTTCCCACGCTTTCGCTCATTTCACGGTTCCGTTGAAGACGTTCTTCACCACCTGACACAGAAAAAGGAATGCAGTCGGTAGGATATTTTTAATTCTTTTGCTTCTAAGGGAGTTAGTTGTCTAGTAAGTTCCTCTTATGGCATGCAATAGACAACCAGAACAGCTACAGGAGAGAGTCATTTTTGTTGTCAGCGGTAGTTGCATTATCACAAATGCAGAGTAATTCCATTGGCGTCGCACCAAAACGAGTACCTGCCGAAACCCGGGATCGAACCAGGGACCTTTAGATCTTCAGTCTAACGCTCTCCCAACTGAGCTATTTCGGCTGACGTCGAAGGTTGCCATTTGCATGTGTTCGTTCACTTCTGCCTCGCTGCCAATTTCACAGTCACCTTCGTCTGATAAGACACAGGGACGCTGAAGGGCGAGCAGCCGATGCAGTGAAGTTCCACACACATTTCTTCAGCTTCCGTCATCGTAACAAGCAAACATGTCGACTCGATTCGTGTGATATTGAATTCGCTGACTTGACGTGACGCCACGCTGACGCTAGAAAACCCGTGCTATATCGATGCCAGGGGCAACTCGTGTGCAGAGAACGAGACACAAGAAGGAGTGAGCCTCTCCACCATATGAGAGGCAGTATCTAGCAGATACACACGGTAAAACATTCGACTTGCGTTAGCTCATAAATTGCTACATGTCATCGTCTGTAAGCTAAAATGGACACATCTGCACTGCCCAGTGAGGCGACACTTGTACTAACACCTGGTGGACGGCTGTGAGACGAGGAGATGAGCTGCGGCTTCTGGGCGCGACTGTAACGCTGCGCCCTCGATCAAATAACACTGCACATTGCTGGTGACCCACGTGTTTAGTAGTGACGCAACTGCTAGGATGCAGCTCAACGTCCGCCTTTTGAGAGCGAGAAAATTTTCGCAGTCGGCAGGACTCGAACCTGCGCTCCCAGAGGGAATCTGATTTCAAGTCAGACGCCTTAACCACTCGGCCACGACTGCCGGTGGCGGAAGCGACTCCCGACAAGTCAAACCGCCATCTTTAGAAGCAATCTGGTGGCAGAAAACGGCGTGGCCTCACTCTTTGCTCTAGGGTTTCCATTAGCCGTTACGAAAGTGTACTAATTTTCGCCCAGTCAGGGACTTGAACCCAGGACCCTTCGGTTGAAAACCTAACGCTCTACCGACTCAGCTACGCGGGCCCACACACGAGCATTATCGTACAGCTGCGTGGTGTGCGAGTGTTTCGCATGTCGTAATTGCTGGCTTATGGCTCCAATGGCGACTTCACCGACTTCCCACTGACGCACCGCTGACGCTAGTTTTCTGTCGTCTTAAAACGATGGACATACCTCCAAGCAGCTGCGAGATCTTAAGAAAAGAAAAAAAAAAAAAAAAAACGCTGCACTACTGCTTTTGCCGCACTCGAATGATTGAAATTGCGATTCTTAAAAAGAAAATGAAATGTTAGCTCTGTCCAACACTTTCGAGCACATCTGTGTACTCACCATCTCAGCGACGGCTTTCTGCAGTCCCAGCGTCAGTGCGAGGTGAACCGATAGGCACAGTAAGCAGCGGTCGTCGCGAAAACTCAGTATTCTTAAAACGGAAATTTTCGTCTTGTTGAGAATGGCGTCACTGGTTGCACCCGCATTCGCCCACGCATGTCACATGTGTGCGAAAACGTTTGCTCCTCTTTACGCAAAATCGCACGCAGCCGGTAGGATTCGAACCTACGCTCCCAGAGGGAATCTGATTTCGAGTCAGACGCCTTAACCACTCGGCCACGACTGCCGTTAGCGCGGTGTTCTCCCGACACATGCAACTGCTACCGTTTAAAACACTGTGGTGTCAGAAAACGGCGTAGCTGCATTATTTTCCGTAGCGTTTCCGCCGCTACCAGACGAATCGTTACCAAAGTATTAAAATTTCCGCCCGAACAGGGACTTGAACCCTGGACCCTTAGGTTAAAAGCCTAATGCTCTACCGACTGAGCTATCCGGGCTCACACAAGGGTGCAAAATCTCCTACGATGCACAACTATACATTGACTCATGTCCTTTACTGTTGTGCAATCGCTGCATGGGGCCGTTACTAATAAAACGTCGCCTAAATGCTGTCTACAAACTTATCGCGCTAAGCCCGTAACACACTATCGAAGACTGCTGACACACGATGCAACAACAAATTGCACCAGCTGTTACGTCTCATACGTTGGAGCAGAGAATTTACGTGTTTTGTCGACACTCACTGGGCAATTGGAAAATTCACAAGCATTTCGAATGCAATGTTTCCCACGCTTTCGCTCATTTCACGGTTCCGTTGAAGACGTTCTTCACCACCTGACACAGAAAAAGGAATGCAGTCGGTAGGATATTTTTAATTCTTTTGCTTCTAAGGGAGTTAGTTGTCTAGTAAGTTCCTCTTATGGCATGCAATAGACAACCAGAACAGCTACAGGAGAGAGTCATTTTTGTTGTCAGCGGTAGTTGCATTATCACAAATGCAGAGTAATTCCATTGGCGTCGCACCAAAACGAGTACCTGCCGAAACCCGGGATCGAACCAGGGACCTTTAGATCTTCAGTCTAACGCTCTCCCAACTGAGCTATTTCGGCTGACGTCGAAGGTTGCCATTTGCATGTGTTCGTTCACTTCTGCCTCGCTGCCAATTTCACAGTCACCTTCGTCTGATAAGACACAGGGACGCTGAAGGGCGAGCAGCCGATGCAGTGAAGTTCCACACACATTTCTTCAGCTTCCGTCATCGTAACAAGCAAACATGTCGACTCGATTCGTGTGATATTGAATTCGCTGACTTGACGTGACGCCACGCTGACGCTAGAAAACCCGTGCTATATCGATGCCAGGGGCAACTCGTGTGCAGAGAACGAGACACAAGAAGGAGTGAGCCTCTCCACCATATGAGAGGCAGTATCTAGCAGATACACACGGTAAAACATTCGACTTGCGTTAGCTCATAAATTGCTACATGTCATCGTCTGTAAGCTAAAATGGACACATCTGCACTGCCCAGTGAGGCGACACTTGTACTAACACCTGGTGGACGGCTGTGAGACGAGGAGATGAGCTGCGGCTTCTGGGCGCGACTGTAACGCTGCGCCCTCGATCAAATAACACTGCACATTGCTGGTGACCCACGTGTTTAGTAGTGACGCAACTGCTAGGATGCAGCTCAACGTCCGCCTTTTGAGAGCGAGAAAATTTTCGCAGTCGGCAGGACTCGAACCTGCGCTCCCAGAGGGAATCTGATTTCAAGTCAGACGCCTTAACCACTCGGCCACGACTGCCGGTGGCGGAAGCGACTCCCGACAAGTCAAACCGCCATCTTTAGAAGCAATCTGGTGGCAGAAAACGGCGTGGCCTCACTCTTTGCTCTAGGGTTTCCATTAGCCGTTACGAAAGTGTACTAATTTTCGCCCAGTCAGGGACTTGAACCCAGGACCCTTCGGTTGAAAACCTAACGCTCTACCGACTCAGCTACGCGGGCCCACACACGAGCATTATCGTACAGCTGCGTGGTGTGCGAGTGTTTCGCATGTCGTAATTGCTGGCTTATGGCTCCAATGGCGACTTCACCGACTTCCCACTGACGCACCGCTGACGCTAGTTTTCTGTCGTCTTAAAACGATGGACATACCTCCAAGCAGCTGCGAGATCTTAAGAAAAGAAAAAAAAAAAAAAACGCTGCACTACTGCTTTTGCCGCACTCGAATGATTGAAATTGCGATTCTTAAAAAGAAAATGAAATGTTAGCTCTGTCCAACACTTTCGAGCACATCTGTGTACTCACCATCTCAGCGACGGCTTTCTGCAGTCCCAGCGTCAGTGCGAGGTGAACCGATAGGCACAGTAAGCAGCGGTCGTCGCGAAAACTCAGTATTCTTAAAACGGAAATTTTCGTCTTGTTGAGAATGGCGTCACTGGTTGCACCCGCATTCGCCCACGCATGTCACATGTGTGCGAAAACGTTTGCTCCTGTTTACGCAAAATCGCACGCAGCCGGTAGGATTCGAACCTACGCTCCCAGAGGGAATCTGATTTCGAGTCAGACGCCTTAACCACTCGGCCACGACTGCCGTTAGCGCGGTGTTCTCCCGACACATGCAACTGCTACCGTTTAAAACACTGTGGTGTCAGAAAACGGCGTAGCTGCATTATTTTCCGTAGCGTTTCCGCCGCTACCAGACGAATCGTTACCAAAGTATTAAAATTTCCGCCCGAACAGGGACTTGAACCCTGGACCCTTAGGTTAAAAGCCTAATGCTCTACCGACTGAGCTATCCGGGCTCACACAAGGGTGCAAAATCTCCTACGATGCACAACTATACATTGACTCATGTCCTTTACTGTTGTGCAATCGCTGCATGGGGCCGTTACTAATAAAACGTCGCCTAAATGCTGTCTACAAACTTATCGCGCTAAGCCCGTAACACACTATCGAAGACTGCTGACACACGATGCAACAACAAATTGCACCAGCTGTTACGTCTCATACGTTGGAGCAGAGAATTTACGTGTTTTGTCGACACTCACTGGGCAATTGGAAAATTCACAAGCATTTCGAATGCAATGTTTCCCACGCTTTCGCTCATTTCACGGTTCCGTTGAAGACGTTCTTCACCACCTGACACAGAAAAAGGAATGCAGTCGGTAGGATATTTTTAATTCTTTTGCTTCTAAGGGAGTTAGTTGTCTAGTAAGTTCCTCTTATGGCATGCAATAGACAACCAGAACAGCTACAGGAGAGAGTCATTTTTGTTGTCAGCGGTAGTTGCATTATCACAAATGCAGAGTAATTCCATTGGCGTCGCACCAAAACGAGTACCTGCCGAAACCCGGGATCGAACCAGGGACCTTTAGATCTTCAGTCTAACGCTCTCCCAACTGAGCTATTTCGGCTGACGTCGAAGGTTGCCATTTGCATGTGTTCGTTCACTTCTGCCTCGCTGCCAATTTCACAGTCACCTTCGTCTGATAAGACACAGGGACGCTGAAGGGCGAGCAGCCGATGCAGTGAAGTTCCACACACATTTCTTCAGCTTCCGTCATCGTAACAAGCAAACATGTCGACTCGATTCGTGTGATATTGAATTCGCTGACTTGACGTGACGCCACGCTGACGCTAGAAAACCCGTGCTATATCGATGCCAGGGGCAACTCGTGTGCAGAGAACGAGACACAAGAAGGAGTGAGCCTCTCCACCATATGAGAGGCAGTATCTAGCAGATACACACGGTAAAACATTCGACTTGCGTTAGCTCATAAATTGCTACATGTCATCGTCTGTAAGCTAAAATGGACACATCTGCACTGCCCAGTGAGGCGACACTTGTACTAACACCTGGTGGACGGCTGTGAGACGAGGAGATGAGCTGCGGCTTCTGGGCGCGACTGTAACGCTGCGCCCTCGATCAAATAACACTGCACATTGCTGGTGACCCACGTGTTTAGTAGTGACGCAACTGCTAGGATGCAGCTCAACGTCCGCCTTTTGAGAGCGAGAAAATTTTCGCAGTCGGCAGGACTCGAACCTGCGCTCCCAGAGGGAATCTGATTTCAAGTCAGACGCCTTAACCACTCGGCCACGACTGCCGGTGGCGGAAGCGACTCCCGACAAGTCAAACCGCCATCTTTAGAAGCAATCTGGTGGCAGAAAACGGCGTGGCCTCACTCTTTGCTCTAGGGTTTCCATTAGCCGTTACGAAAGTGTACTAATTTTCGCCCAGTCAGGGACTTGAACCCAGGACCCTTCGGTTGAAAACCTAACGCTCTACCGACTCAGCTACGCGGGCCCACACACGAGCATTATCGTACAGCTGCGTGGTGTGCGAGTGTTTCGCATGTCGTAATTGCTGGCTTATGGCTCCAATGGCGACTTCACCGACTTCCCACTGACGCACCGCTGACGCTAGTTTTCTGTCGTCTTAAAACGATGGACATACCTCCAAGCAGCTGCGAGATCTTAAGAAAAGAAAAAAAAAAAAAAAAACGCTGCACTACTGCTTTTGCCGCACTCGAATGATTGAAATTGCGATTCTTAAAAAGAAAATGAAATGTTAGCTCTGTCCAACACTTTCGAGCACATCTGTGTACTCACCATCTCAGCGACGGCTTTCTGCAGTCCCAGCGTCAGTGCGAGGTGAACCGATAGGCACAGTAAGCAGCGGTCGTCGCGAAAACTCAGTATTCTTAAAACGGAAATTTTCGTCTTGTTGAGAATGGCGTCACTGGTTGCACCCGCATTCGCCCACGCATGTCACATGTGTGCGAAAACGTTTGCTCCTGTTTACGCAAAATCGCACGCAGCCGGTAGGATTCGAACCTACGCTCCCAGAGGGAATCTGATTTCGAGTCAGACGCCTTAACCACTCGGCCACGACTGCCGTTAGCGCGGTGTTCTCCCGACACATGCAACTGCTACCGTTTAAAACACTGTGGTGTCAGAAAACGGCGTAGCTGCATTATTTTCCGTAGCGTTTCCGCCGCTACCAGACGAATCGTTACCAAAGTATTAAAATTTCCGCCCGAACAGGGACTTGAACCCTGGACCCTTAGGTTAAAAGCCTAATGCTCTACCGACTGAGCTATCCGGGCTCACACAAGGGTGCAAAATCTCCTACGATGCACAACTATACATTGACTCATGTCCTTTACTGTTGTGCAATCGCTGCATGGGGCCGTTACTAATAAAACGTCGCCTAAATGCTGTCTACAAACTTATCGCGCTAAGCCCGTAACACACTATCGAAGACTGCTGACACACGATGCAACAACAAATTGCACCAGCTGTTACGTCTCATACGTTGGAGCAGAGAATTTACGTGTTTTGTCGACACTCACTGGGCAATTGGAAAATTCACAAGCATTTCGAATGCAATGTTTCCCACGCTTTCGCTCATTTCACGGTTCCGTTGAAGACGTTCTTCACCACCTGACACAGAAAAAGGAATGCAGTCGGTAGGATATTTTTAATTCTTTTGCTTCTAAGGGAGTTAGTTGTCTAGTAAGTTCCTCTTATGGCATGCAATAGACAACCAGAACAGCTACAGGAGAGAGTCATTTTTGTTGTCAGCGGTAGTTGCATTATCACAAACGCAGAGTAATTCCATTGCCGTCGCACCAAAACGAGTACCTGCCGAAACCCGGGATCGAACCAGGGACCTTTAGATCTTCAGTCTAACGCTCTCCCAACTGAGCTATTTCGGCTGACGTCGAAGGTTGCCATTTGCTTGTGTTCGTTCACTTCTGCCTCGCTGCCAATTTCACAGTCACCTTCGTCTGATAAGACACAGGGACGCTGAAGGGCGAGCAGCCGATGCAGTGAAGTTCCACACACATTTCTTCAGCTTCCGTCATCGTAACAAGCAAACATGTCGACTCGATTCGTGTGATATTGAATTCGCTGACTTGACGTGACGCCACGCTGACGCTAGAAAACCCGTGCTATATCGATGCCAGGGGCAACTCGTGTGCAGAGAACGAGACACAAGAAGGAGTGAGCCTCTCCACCATATGAGAGGCAGTATCTAGCAGATACACACGGTAAAACATTCGACTTGCGTTAGCTCATAAATTGCTACATGTCATCGTCTGTAAGCTAAAATGGACACATCTGCACTGCCCAGTGAGGCGACACTTGTACTAACACCTGGTGGACGGCTGTGAGACGAGGAGATGAGCTGCGGCTTCTGGGCGCGACTGTAACGCTGCGCCCTCGATCAAATAACACTGCACATTGCTGGTGACCCACGTGTTTAGTAGTGACGCAACTGCTAGGATGCAGCTCAACGTCCGCCTTTTGAGAGCGAGAAAATTTTCGCAGTCGGCAGGACTCGAACCTGCGCTCCCAGAGGGAATCTGATTTCAAGTCAGACGCCTTAACCACTCGGCCACGACTGCCGGTGGCGGAAGCGACTCCCGACAAGTCAAACCGCCATCTTTAGAAGCAATCTGGTGGCAGAAAACGGCGTGGCCTCACTCTTTGCTCTAGGGTTTCCATTAGCCGTTACGAAAGTGTACTAATTTTCGCCCAGACAGGGACTTGAACCCAGGACCCTTCGGTTGAAAACCTAACGCTCTACCGACTCAGCTACGCGGGCCCACGCACGAGCATTATCGTACAGCTGCGTGGTGTGCGAGTGTTTCGCATGTCGTAATTGCTGGCTTATGGCTCCAATGGCGACTTCACCGACTTCCCACTGACGCACCGCTGACGCTAGTTTTCTGTCGTCTTAAAACGATGGACATACCTCCAAGCAGCTGCGAGATCTTAAGAAAAGAAAAAAAAAAAAAAAAAAACGCTGCACTACTGCTTTTGCCGCACTCGAATGATTGAAATTGCGATTCTTAAAAAGAAAATGAAATGTTAGCTCTGTCCAACACTTTCGAGCACATCTGTGTACTCACCATCTCAGCGACGGCTTTCTGCAGTCCCAGCGTCAGTGCGAGGTGAACCGATAGGCACAGTAAGCAGCGGTCGTCGCGAAAACTCAGTATTCTTAAAACGGAAATTTTCGTCTTGTTGAGAATGGCGTCACTGGTTGCACCCGCATTCGCCCACGCATGTCACATGTGTGCGAAAACGTTTGCTCCTGTTTACGCAAAATCGCACGCAGCCGGTAGGATTCGAACCTACGCTCCCAGAGGGAATCTGATTTCGAGTCAGACGCCTTAACCACTCGGCCACGACTGCCGTTAGCGCGGTGTTCTCCCGACACATGCAACTGCTACCGTTTAAAACACTGTGGTGTCAGAAAACGGCGTAGCTGCATTATTTTCCGTAGCGTTTCCGCCGCTACCAGACGAATCGTTACCAAAGTATTAAAATTTCCGCCCGAACAGGGACTTGAACCCTGGACGCTTAGGTTAAAAGCCTAATGCTCTACCGACTGAGCTATCCGGGCTCACACAAGTGTGCAAAATCTCCTACGATGCACAACTATACATTGACTCATGTCCTTTACTGTTGTGCAATCGCTGCATGGGGCCGTTACTAATAAAACGTCGCCTAAATGCTGTCTACAAACTTATCGCGCTAAGCCCGTAACACACTATCGAAGACTGCTGACACACGATGCAACAACAAATTGCACCAGCTGTTACGTCTCATACGTTGGAGCAGAGAATTTACGTGTTTTGTCGACACTCACTGGGCAATTGGAAAATTCACAAGCATTTCGAATGCAATGTTTCCCACGCTTTCGCTCATTTCACGGTTCCGTTGAAGACGTTCTTCACCACCTGACACAGAAAAAGGAATGCAGTCGGTAGGATATTTTTAATTCTTTTGCTTCTAAGGGAGTTAGTTGTCTAGTAAGTTCCTCTTATGGCATGCAATAGACAACCAGAACAGCTACAGGAGAGAGTCATTTTTGTTGTCAGCGGTAGTTGCATTATCACAAACGCAGAGTAATTCCATTGGCGTCGCACCAAAACGAGTACCTGCCGAAACCCGGGATAGAACCAGGGACCTTTAGATCTTCAGTCTAACGCTCTCCCAACTGAGCTATTTCGGCTGACGTCGAAGGTTGCCATTTGCTTGTGTTCGTTCACTTCTGCCTCGCTGCCAATTTCACAGTCACCTTCGTCTGATAAGACACAGGGACGCTGAAGGGCGAGCAGCCGATGCAGTGAAGTTCCACACACATTTCTTCAGCTTCCGTCATCGTAACAAGCAAACATGTCGACTCGATTCGTGTGATATTGAATTCGCTGACTTGACGTGACGCCACGCTGACGCTAGAAAACCCGTGCTATATCGATGCCAGGGGCAACTCGTGTGCAGAGAACGAGACACAAGAAGGAGTGAGCCTCTCCACCATATGAGAGGCAGTATCTAGCAGATACACACGGTAAAACATTCGACTTGCGTTAGCTCATAAATTGCTACATGTCATCGTCTGTAAGCTAAAATGGACACATCTGCACTGCCCAGTGAGGCGACACTTGTACTAACACCTGGTAACGCTCTACCGACTCAGCTCCGCGGGCCCACGCACGAGCATTATCGTACAGCTGCGTGGTGTGCGAGTGTTTCGCATGTCGTAATTGCTGGCTTATGGCTCCAATGGCGACTTCACCGACTTCCCACTGACGCACCGCTGACGCTTTTTTTTTTTTTTTTTTTTTTTTTGAAGCTTGTTTTCTGTCGTCTTAAAACGATGGACATACCTCCAAGCAGCTGCGAGATCTTAAGAAAAGAAAAAAAAAAAAAAACGCTGCACTACTGCTTTTGCCGCACTCGAATGATTGAAATTGCGATTCTTAAAAAGAAAATGAAATGTTAGCTCTGTCCAACACTTTCGAGCACATCTGTGTACTCACCATCTCAGCGACGGCTTTCTGCAGTCCCAGCGTCAGTGCGAGGTGAACCGATAGGCACATTAAGCAGCGGTCGTCGCGAAAACTCAGTATTCTTAAAACGGAAATTTTCGTCTTATTGAGAATGGCGTCACTGGTTGCACCCGCATTCGCCCACGCATGTCACATGTGTGCGAAAACGTTTGCTCCTGTTTACGCAAAATCGCACGCAGCCGGTAGGATTCGAACCTACGCTCCCAGAGGGAATCTGATTTCGAGTCAGACGCCTTAACCACTCGGCCACGACTGCCGTTAGCGCGGTGTTCTCCCGACACATGCAACTGCTACCGTTTAAAACACTGTGGTGTCAGAAAACGGCGTAGCTGCATTATTTTCCGTAGCGTTTCCGCCGCTACCAGACGAATCGTTACCAAAGTATTAAAATTTCCGCCCGAACAGGGACTTGAACCCTGGACGCTTAGGTTAAAAGCCTAATGCTCTACCGACTGAGCTATCCGGGCTCACACAAGTGTGCAAAATCTCCTACGATGCACAACTATACATTGACTCATGTCCTTTACTGTTGTGCAATCGCTGCATGGGGCCGTTACTAATAAAACGTCGCCTAAATGCTGTCTACAAACTTATCGCGCTAAGCCCGTAACACACTATCGAAGACTGCTGACACACGATGCAACAACAAATTGCACCAGCTGTTACGTCTCATACGTTGGAGCAGAGAATTTACGTGTTTTGTCGACACTCACTGGGCAATTGGAAAATTCACAAGCATTTCGAATGCAATGTTTCCCACGCTTTCGCTCATTTCACGGTTCCGTTGAAGACGTTCTTCACCACCTGACACAGAAAAAGGAATGCAGTCGGTAGGATATTTTTAATTCTTTTGCTTCTAAGGGAGTTAGTTGTCTAGTAAGTTCCTCTTATGGCATGCAATAGACAACCAGAACAGCTACAGGAGAGAGTCATTTTTGTTGTCAGCGGTAGTTGCATTATCACAAACGCAGAGTAATTCCATTGCCGTCGCACCAAAACGAGTACCTGCCGAAACCCGGGATCGAACCAGGGACCTTTAGATCTTCAGTCTAACGCTCTCCCAACTGAGCTATTTCGGCTGACGTCGAAGGTTGCCATTTGCTTGTGTTCGTTCACTTCTGCCTCGCTGCCAATTTCACAGTCACCTTCGTCTGATAAGACACAGGGACGCTGAAGGGCGAGCAGCCGATGCAGTGAAGTTCCACACACATTTCTTCAGCTTCCGTCATCGTAACAAGCAAACATGTCGACTCGATTCGTGTGATATTGAATTCGCTGACTTGACGTGACGCCACGCTGACGCTAGAAAACCCGTGCTATATCGATGCCAGGGGCAACTCGTGTGCAGAGAACGAGACACAAGAAGGAGTGAGCCTCTCCACCATATGAGAGGCAGTATCTAGCAGATACACACGGTAAAACATTCGACTTGCGTTAGCTCATAAATTGCTACATGTCATCGTCTGTAAGCTAAAATGGACACATCTGCACTGCCCAGTGAGGCGACACTTGTACTAACACCTGGTAACGCTCTACCGACTCAGCTACGCGGGCCCACGCACGAGCATTATCGTACAGCTGCGTGGTGTGCGAGTGTTTCGCATGTCGTAATTGCTGGCTTATGGCTCCAATGGCGACTTCACCGACTTCCCACTGACGCACCGCTGACGCTTTTTTTTTTTTTTTTTTTTTTTTTTTGAAGCTAGTTTTCTGTCGTCTTAAAACGATGGACATACCTCCAAGCAGCTGCGAGATCTTAAGAAAAGAAAAAAAAAAAAAAAAACGCTGCACTACTGCTTTTGCCGCACTCGAATGATTGAAATTGCGATTCTTAAAAAGAAAATGAAATGTTAGCTCTGTCCAACACTTTCGAGCACATCTGTGTACTCACCATCTCAGCGACGGCTTTCTGCAGTCCCAGCGTCAGTGCGAGGTGAACCGATAGGCACAGTAAGCAGCGGTCGTCGCGAAAACTCAGTATTCTTAAAACGGAAATTTTCGTCTTGTTGAGAATGGCGTCACTGGTTGCACCCGCATTCGCCCACGCATGTCACATGTGTGCGAAAACGTTTGCTCCTCTTTACGCAAAATCGCACGCAGCCGGTAGGATTCGAACCTACGCTCCCAGAGGGAATCTGATTTCGAGTCAGACGCCTTAACCACTCGGCCACGACTGCCGTTAGCGCGGTGTTCTGCCGACACATGCAACTGCTACCGTTTAAAACACTGTGGTGTCAGAAAACGGCGTAGCTGCATTATTTTCCGTAGCGTTTCCGCCGCTACCAGACGAATCGTTACCAAAGTATTAAAATTTCCGCCCGAACAGGGACTTGAACCCTGGACCCTTAGGTTAAAAGCCTAATGCTCTACCGACTGAGCTATCCGGGCTCACACAAGGGTGCAAAATCTCCTACGATGCACAACTATACATTGACTCATGTCCTTTACTGTTGTGCAATCGCTGCATGGGGCCGTTACTAATAAAACGTCGCCTAAATGCTGTCTACAAACTTATCGCGCTAAGCCCGTAACACACTATCGAAGACTGCTGACACACGATGCAACAACAAATTGCACCAGCTGTTACGTCTCATACGTTGCAGCAGAGAATTTACGTGTTTTGTCGACACTCACTGGGCAATTGGAAAATTCACAAGCATTTCGAATGCAATGTTTCCCACGCTTTCGCTCATTTCACGGTTCCGTTGAAGACGTTCTTCACCACCTGACACAGAAAAAGGAATGCAGTCGGTAGGATATTTTTAATTCTTTTGCTTCTAAGGGAGTTAGTTGTCTAGTAAGTTCCTCTTATGGCATGCAATAGACAACCAGAACAGCTACAGGAGAGAGTCATTTTTGTTGTCAGCGGTAGTTGCATTATCACAAATGCAGAGTAATTCCATTGGCGTCGCACCAAAACGAGTACCTGCCGAAACCCGGGTTCGAACCAGGGACCTTTAGATCTTCAGTCTAACGCTCTCCCAACTGAGCTATTTCGGCTGACGTCGAAGGTTGCCATTTGCATGTGTTCGTTCACTTCTGCCTCGCTGCCAATTTCACAGTCACCTTCGTCTGATAAGACACAGGGACGCTGAAGGGCGAGCAGCCGATGCAGTGAAGTTCCACACACATTTCTTCAGCTTCCGTCATCGTAACAAGCAAACATGTCGACTCGATTCGTGTGATATTGAATTCGCTGACTTGACGTGACGCCACGCTGACGCTAGAAAACCCGTGCTATATCGATGCCAGGGGCAACTCGTGTGCAGAGAACGAGACACAAGAAGGAGTGAGCCTCTCCACCATATGAGAGGCAGTATCTAGCAGATACACACGGTAAAACATTCGACTTGCGTTAGCTCATAAATTGCTACATGTCATCGTCTGTAAGCTAAAATGGACACATCTGCACTGCCCAGTGAGGCGACACTTGTACTAACACCTGGTGGACGGCTGTGAGACGAGGAGATGAGCTGCGGCTTCTGGGCGCGACTGTAACGCTGCGCCCTCGATCAAATAACACTGCACATTGCTGGTGACCCACGTGTTTAGTAGTGACGCAACTGCTAGGATGCAGCTCAACGTCCGCCTTTTGAGAGCGAGAAAATTTTCGCAGTCGGCAGGACTCGAACCTACGCTCCCAGAGGGAATCTGATTTCAAGTCAGACGCCTTAACCACTCGGCCACGACTGCCGGTGGCGGAAGCGACTCCCGACAAGTCAAACCGCCATCTTTAGAAGCAATCTGGTGGCAGAAAACGGCGTGGCCTCACTCTTTGCTCTAGGGTTTCCATTAGCCGTTACGAAAGTGTACTAATTTTCGCCCAGACAGGGACTTGAACCCAGGACCCTTCGGTTGAAAACCTAACGCTCTACCGACTCAGCTACGCGGGCCCACGCACGAGCATTATCGTACAGCTGCGTGGTGTGCGAGTGTTTCGCATGTCGTAATTGCTGGCTTATGGCTCCAATGGCGACTTCACCGACTTCCCACTGACGCACCGCTGACGCTAGTTTTCTGTCGTCTTAAAACGATGGACATACCTCCAAGCAGCTGCGAGATCTTAAGAAAAGAAAAAAAAAAAAACGCTGCACTACTGCTTTTGCCGCACTCGAATGATTGAAATTGCGATTCTTAAAAAGAAAATGAAATGTTAGCTCTGTCCAACACTTTCGAGCACATCTGTGTACTCACCATCTCAGCGACGGCTTTCTGCAGTCCCAGCGTCAGTGCGAGGTGAACCGATAGGCACAGTAAGCAGCGGTCGTCGCGAAAACTCAGTATTCTTAAAACGGAAATTTTCGTCTTGTTGAGAATGGCGTCACTGGTTGCACCCGCATTCGCCCACGCATGTCACATGTGTGCGAAAACGTTTGCTCCTCTTTACGCAAAATCGCACGCAGCCGGTAGGATTCGAACCTACGCTCCCAGAGGGAATCTGATTTCGAGTCAGACGCCTTAACCACTCGGCCACGACTGCCGTTAGCGCGGTGTTCTCCCGACACATGCAACTGCTACCGTTTAAAACACTGTGGTGTCAGAAAACGGCGTAGCTGCATTATTTTCCGTAGCGTTTCCGCCGCTACCAGACGAATCGTTACCAAAGTATTAAAATTTCCGCCCGAACAGGGACTTGAACCCTGGACGCTTAGGTTAAAAGCCTAATGCTCTACCGACTGAGCTATCCGGGCTCACACAAGTGTGCAAAATCTCCTACGATGCACAACTATACATTGACTCATGTCCTTTACTGTTGTGCAATCGCTGCATGGGGCCGTTACTAATAAAACGTCGCCTAAATGCTGTCTACAAACTTATCGCGCTAAGCCCGTAACACACTATCGAAGACTGCTGACACACGATGCAACAACAAATTGCACCAGCTGTTACGTCTCATACGTTGGAGCAGAGAATTTACGTGTTTTGTCGACACTCACTGGGCAATTGGAAAATTCACAAGCATTTCGAATGCAATGTTTCCCACGCTTTCGCTCATTTCACGGTTCCGTTGAAGACGTTCTTCACCACCTGACACAGAAAAAGGAATGCAGTCGGTAGGATATTTTTAATTCTTTTGCTTCTAAGGGAGTTAGTTGTCTAGTAAGTTCCTCTTATGGCATGCAATAGACAACCAGAACAGCTACAGGAGAGAGTCATTTTTGTTGTCAGCGGTAGTTGCATTATCACAAATGCAGAGTAATTCCATTGGCGTCGCACCAAAACGAGTACCTGCCGAAACCCGGGTTCGAACCAGGGACCTTTAGATCTTCAGTCTAACGCTCTCCCAACTGAGCTATTTCGGCTGACGTCGAAGGTTGCCATTTGCATGTGTTCGTTCACTTCTGCCTCGCTGCCAATTTCACAGTCACCTTCGTCTGATAAGACACAGGGACGCTGAAGGGCGAGCAGCCGATGCAGTGAAGTTCCACACACATTTCTTCAGCTTCCGTCATCGTAACAAGCAAACATGTCGACTCGATTCGTGTGATATTGAATTCGCTGACTTGACGTGACGCCACGCTGACGCTAGAAAACCCGTGCTATATCGATGCCAGGGGCAACTCGTGTGCAGAGAACGAGACACAAGAAGGAGTGAGCCTCTCCACCATATGAGAGGCAGTATCTAGCAGATACACACGGTAAAACATTCGACTTGCGTTAGCTCATAAATTGCTACATGTCATCGTCTGTAAGCTAAAATGGACACATCTGCACTGCCCAGTGAGGCGACACTTGTACTAACACCTGGTGGACGGCTGTGAGACGAGGAGATGAGCTGCGGCTTCTGGGCGCGACTGTAACGCTGCGCCCTCGATCAAATAACACTGCACATTGCTGGTGACCCACGTGTTTAGTAGTGACGCAACTGCTAGGATGCAGCTCAACGTCCGCCTTTTGAGAGCGAGAAAATTTTCGCAGTCGGCAGGACTCGAACCTACGCTCCCAGAGGGAATCTGATTTCAAGTCAGACGCCTTAACCACTCGGCCACGACTGCCGGTGGCGGAAGCGACTCCCGACAAGTCAAACCGCCATCTTTAGAAGCAATCTGGTGGCAGAAAACGGCGTGGCCTCACTCTTTGCTCTAGGGTTTCCATTAGCCGTTACGAAAGTGTACTAATTTTCGCCCAGACAGGGACTTGAACCCAGGACCCTTCGGTTGAAAACCTAACGCTCTACCGACTCAGCTACGCGGGCCCACGCACGAGCATTATCGTACAGCTGCGTGGTGTGCGAGTGTTTCGCATGTCGTAATTGCTGGCTTATGGCTCCAATGGCGACTTCACCGACTTCCCACTGACGCACCGCTGACGCTAGTTTTCTGTCGTCTTAAAACGATGGACATACCTCCAAGCAGCTGCGAGATCTTAAGAAAAGAAAAAAAAAAAAACGCTGCACTACTGCTTTTGCCGCACTCGAATGATTGAAATTGCGATTCTTAAAAAGAAAATGAAATGTTAGCTCTGTCCAACACTTTCGAGCACATCTGTGTACTCACCATCTCAGCGACGGCTTTCTGCAGTCCCAGCGTCAGTGCGAGGTGAACCGATAGGCACAGTAAGCAGCGGTCGTCGCGAAAACTCAGTATTCTTAAAACGGAAATTTTCGTCTTGTTGAGAATGGCGTCACTGGTTGCACCCGCATTCGCCCACGCATGTCACATGTGTGCGAAAACGTTTGCTCCTCTTTACGCAAAATCGCACGCAGCCGGTAGGATTCGAACCTACGCTCCCAGAGGGAATCTGATTTCGAGTCAGACGCCTTAACCACTCGGCCACGACTGCCGTTAGCGCGGTGTTCTCCCGACACATGCAACTGCTACCGTTTAAAACACTGTGGTGTCAGAAAACGGCGTAGCTGCATTATTTTCCGTAGCGTTTCCGCCGCTACCAGACGAATCGTTACCAAAGTATTAAAATTTCCGCCCGAACAGGGACTTGAACCCTGGACGCTTAGGTTAAAAGCCTAATGCTCTACCGACTGAGCTATCCGGGCTCACACAAGTGTGCAAAATCTCCTACGATGCACAACTATACATTGACTCATGTCCTTTACTGTTGTGCAATCGCTGCATGGGGCCGTTACTAATAAAACGTCGCCTAAATGCTGTCTACAAACTTATCGCGCTAAGCCCGTAACACACTATCGAAGACTGCTGACACACGATGCAACAACAAATTGCACCAGCTGTTACGTCTCATACGTTGGAGCAGAGAATTTACGTGTTTTGTCGACACTCACTGGGCAATTGGAAAATTCACAAGCATTTCGAATGCAATGTTTCCCACGCTTTCGCTCATTTCACGGTTCCGTTGAAGACGTTCTTCACCACCTGACACAGAAAAAGGAATGCAGTCGGTAGGATATTTTTAATTCTTTTGCTTCTAAGGGAGTTAGTTGTCTAGTAAGTTCCTCTTATGGCATGCAATAGACAACCAGAACAGCTACAGGAGAGAGTCATTTTTGTTGTCAGCGGTAGTTGCATTATCACAAACGCAGAGTAATTCCATTGCCGTCGCACCAAAACGAGTACCTGCCGAAACCCGGGATCGAACCAGGGACCTTTAGATCTTCAGTCTAACGCTCTCCCAACTGAGCTATTTCGGCTGACGTCGAAGGTTGCCATTTGCTTGTGTTCGTTCACTTCTGCCTCGCTGCCAATTTCACAGTCACCTTCGTCTGATAAGACACAGGGACGCTGAAGGGCGAGCAGCCGATGCAGTGAAGTTCCACACACATTTCTTCAGCTTCCGTCACCGTAACAAGCAAACATGTCGACTCGATTCGTGTGATATTGAATTCGCTGACTTGACGTGACGCCACGCTGACGCTAGAAAACCCGTGCTATATCGATGCCAGGGGCAACTCGTGTGCAGAGAACGAGACACAAGAAGGAGTGAGCCTCTCCACCATATGAGAGGCAGTATCTAGCAGATACACACGGTAAAACATTCGACTTGCGTTAGCTCATAAATTGCTACATGTCATCGTCTGTAAGCTAAAATGGACACATCTGCACTGCCCAGTGAGGCGACACTTGTACTAACACCTGGTGGACGGCTGTGAGACGAGGAGATGAGCTGCGGCTTCTGGGCGCGACTGTAACGCTGCGCCCTCGATCAAATAACACTGCACATTGCTGGTGACCCACGTGTTTAGTAGTGACGCAACTGCTAGGATGCAGCTCAACGTCCGCCTTTTGAGAGCGAGAAAATTTTCGCAGTCGGCAGGACTCGAACCTGCGCTCCCAGAGGGAATCTGATTTCAAGTCAGACGCCTTAACCACTCGGCCACGACTGCCGGTGGCGGAAGCGACTCCCGACAAGTCAAACCGCCATCTTTAGAAGCAATCTGGTGGCAGAAAACGGCGTGGCCTCACTCTTTGCTCTAGGGTTTCCATTAGCCGTTACGAAAGTGTACTAATTTTCGCCCAGACAGGGACTTGAACCCAGGACCCTTCGGTTGAAAACCTAACGCTCTACCGACTCAGCTACGCGGGCCCACGCACGAGCATTATCTTACAGCTGCGTGGTGTGCGAGTGTTTCGCATGTCGTAATTGCTGGCTTATGGCTCCAATGGCGACTTCACCGACTTCCCACTGACGCACCGCTGACGCTAGTTTTCTGTCGTCTTAAAACGATGGACATACCTCCAAGCAGCTGCGAGATCTTAAGAAAAGAAAAAAAAAAAAACGCTGCACTACTGCTTTTGCCGCACTCGAATGATTGAAATTGCGATTCTTAAAAAGAAAATGAAATGTTAGCTCTGTCCAACACTTTCGAGCACATCTGTGTACTCACCATCTCAGCGACGGCTTTCTGCAGTCCCAGCGTCAGTGCGAGGTGAACCGATAGGCACAGTAAGCAGCGGTCGTCGCGAAAACTCAGTATTCTTAAAACGGAAATTTTCGTCTTGTTGAGAATGGCGTCACTGGTTGCACCCGCATTCGCCCACGCATGTCACATGTGTGCGAAAACGTTTGCTCCTCTTTACGCAAAATCGCACGCAGCCGGTAGGATTCGAACCTACGCTCCCAGAGGGAATCTGATTTCGAGTCAGACGCCTTAACCACTCGGCCACGACTGCCGTTAGCGCGGTGTTCTCCCGACACATGCAACTGCTACCGTTTAAAACACTGTGGTGTCAGAAAACGGCGTAGCTGCATTATTTTCCGTAGCGTTTCCGCCGCTACCAGACGAATCGTTACCAAAGTATTAAAATTTCCGCCCGAACAGGGACTTGAACCCTGGACGCTTAGGTTAAAAGCCTAATGCTCTACCGACTGAGCTATCCGGGCTCACACAAGTGTGCAAAATCTCCTACGATGCACAACTATACATTGACTCATGTCCTTTACTGTTGTGCAATCGCTGCATGGGGCCGTTACTAATAAAACGTCGCCTAAATGCTGTCTACAAACTTATCGCGCTAAGCCCGTAACACACTATCGAAGACTGCTGACACACGATGCAACAACAAATTGCACCAGCTGTTACGTCTCATACGTTGGAGCAGAGAATTTACGTGTTTTGTCGACACTCACTGGGCAATTGGAAAATTCACAAGCATTTCGAATGCAATGTTTCCCACGCTTTCGCTCATTTCACGGTTCCGTTGAAGACGTTCTTCACCACCTGACACAGAAAAAGGAATGCAGTCGGTAGGATATTTTTAATTCTTTTGCTTCTAAGGGAGTTAGTTGTCTAGTAAGTTCCTCTTATGGCATGCAATAGACAACCAGAACAGCTACAGGAGAGAGTCATTTTTGTTGTCAGCGGTAGTTGCATTATCACAAATGCAGAGTAATTCCATTGGCGTCGCACCAAAACGAGTACCTGCCGAAACCCGGGTTCGAACCAGGGACCTTTAGATCTTCAGTCTAACGCTCTCCCAACTGAGCTATTTCGGCTGACGTCGAAGGTTGCCATTTGCATGTGTTCGTTCACTTCTGCCTCGCTGCCAATTTCACAGTCACCTTCGTCTGATAAGACACAGGGACGCTGAAGGGCGAGCAGCCGATGCAGTGAAGTTCCACACACATTTCTTCAGCTTCCGTCATCGTAACAAGCAAACATGTCGACTCGATTCGTGTGATATTGAATTCGCTGACTTGACGTGACGCCACGCTGACGCTAGAAAACCCGTGCTATATCGATGCCAGGGGCAACTCGTGTGCAGAGAACGAGACACAAGAAGGAGTGAGCCTCTCCACCATATGAGAGGCAGTATCTAGCAGATACACACGGTAAAACATTCGACTTGCGTTAGCTCATAAATTGCTACATGTCATCGTCTGTAAGCTAAAATGGACACATCTGCACTGCCCAGTGAGGCGACACTTGTACTAACACCTGGTGGACGGCTGTGAGACGAGGAGATGAGCTGCGGCTTCTGGGCGCGACTGTAACGCTGCGCCCTCGATCAAATAACACTGCACATTGCTGGTGACCCACGTGTTTAGTAGTGACGCAACTGCTAGGATGCAGCTCAACGTCCGCCTTTTGAGAGCGAGAAAATTTTCGCAGTCGGCAGGACTCGAACCTACGCTCCCAGAGGGAATCTGATTTCAAGTCAGACGCCTTAACCACTCGGCCACGACTGCCGGTGGCGGAAGCGACTCCCGACAAGTCAAACCGCCATCTTTAGAAGCAATCTGGTGGCAGAAAACGGCGTGGCCTCACTCTTTGCTCTAGGGTTTCCATTAGCCGTTACGAAAGTGTACTAATTTTCGCCCAGACAGGGACTTGAACCCAGGACCCTTCGGTTGAAAACCTAACGCTCTACCGACTCAGCTACGCGGGCCCACGCACGAGCATTATCGTACAGCTGCGTGGTGTGCGAGTGTTTCGCATGTCGTAATTGCTGGCTTATGGCTCCAATGGCGACTTCACCGACTTCCCACTGACGCACCGCTGACGCTAGTTTTCTGTCGTCTTAAAACGATGGACATACCTCCAAGCAGCTGCGAGATCTTAAGAAAAGAAAAAAAAAAAAAAAAAACGCTGCACTACTGCTTTTGCCGCACTCGAATGATTGAAATTGCGATTCTTAAAAAGAAAATGAAATGTTAGCTCTGTCCAACACTTTCGAGCACATCTGTGTACTCACCATCTCAGCGACGGCTTTCTGCAGTCCCAGCGTCAGTGCGAGGTGAACCGATAGGCACAGTAAGCAGCGGTCGTCGCGAAAACTCAGTATTCTTAAAACGGAAATTTTCGTCTTGTTGAGAATGGCGTCACTGGTTGCACCCGCATTCGCCCACGCATGTCACATGTGTGCGAAAACGTTTGCTCCTCTTTACGCAAAATCGCACGCAGCCGGTAGGATTCGAACCTACGCTCCCAGAGGGAATCTGATTTCGAGTCAGACGCCTTAACCACTCGGCCACGACTGCCGTTAGCGCGGTGTTCTCCCGACACATGCAACTGCTACCGTTTAAAACACTGTGGTGTCAGAAAACGGCGTAGCTGCATTATTTTCCGTAGCGTTTCCGCCGCTACCAGACGAATCGTTACCAAAGTATTAAAATTTCCGCCCGAACAGGGACTTGAACCCTGGACGCTTAGGTTAAAAGCCTAATGCTCTACCGACTGAGCTATCCGGGCTCACACAAGTGTGCAAAATCTCCTACGATGCACAACTATACATTGACTCATGTCCTTTACTGTTGTGCAATCGCTGCATGGGGCCGTTACTAATAAAACGTCGCCTAAATGCTGTCTACAAACTTATCGCGCTAAGCCCGTAACACACTATCGAAGACTGCTGACACACGATGCAACAACAAATTGCACCAGCTGTTACGTCTCATACGTTGGAGCAGAGAATTTACGTGTTTTGTCGACACTCACTGGGCAATTGGAAAATTCACAAGCATTTCGAATGCAATGTTTCCCACGCTTTCGCTCATTTCACGGTTCCGTTGAAGACGTTCTTCACCACCTGACACAGAAAAAGGAATGCAGTCGGTAGGATATTTTTAATTCTTTTGCTTCTAAGGGAGTTAGTTGTCTAGTAAGTTCCTCTTATGGCATGCAATAGACAACCAGAACAGCTACAGGAGAGAGTCATTTTTGTTGTCAGCGGTAGTTGCATTATCACAAACGCAGAGTAATTCCATTGCCGTCGCACCAAAACGAGTACCTGCCGAAACCCGGGATCGAACCAGGGACCTTTAGATCTTCAGTCTAACGCTCTCCCAACTGAGCTATTTCGGCTGACGTCGAAGGTTGCCATTTGCTTGTGTTCGTTCACTTCTGCCTCGCTGCCAATTTCACAGTCACCTTCGTCTGATAAGACACAGGGACGCTGAAGGGCGAGCAGCCGATGCAGTGAAGTTCCACACACATTTCTTCAGCTTCCGTCACCGTAACAAGCAAACATGTCGACTCGATTCGTGTGATATTGAATTCGCTGACTTGACGTGACGCCACGCTGACGCTAGAAAACCCGTGCTATATCGATGCCAGGGGCAACTCGTGTGCAGAGAACGAGACACAAGAAGGAGTGAGCCTCTCCACCATATGAGAGGCAGTATCTAGCAGATACACACGGTAAAACATTCGACTTGCGTTAGCTCATAAATTGCTACATGTCATCGTCTGTAAGCTAAAATGGACACATCTGCACTGCCCAGTGAGGCGACACTTGTACTAACACCTGGTGGACGGCTGTGAGACGAGGAGATGAGCTGCGGCTTCTGGGCGCGACTGTAACGCTGCGCCCTCGATCAAATAACACTGCACATTGCTGGTGACCCACGTGTTTAGTAGTGACGCAACTGCTAGGATGCAGCTCAACGTCCGCCTTTTGAGAGCGAGAAAATTTTCGCAGTCGGCAGGACTCGAACCTGCGCTCCCAGAGGGAATCTGATTTCAAGTCAGACGCCTTAACCACTCGGCCACGACTGCCGGTGGCGGAAGCGACTCCCGACAAGTCAAACCGCCATCTTTAGAAGCAATCTGGTGGCAGAAAACGGCGTGGCCTCACTCTTTGCTCTAGGGTTTCCATTAGCCGTTACGAAAGTGTACTAATTTTCGCCCAGACAGGGACTTGAACCCAGGACCCTTCGGTTGAAAACCTAACGCTCTACCGACTCAGCTACGCGGGCCCACGCACGAGCATTATCTTACAGCTGCGTGGTGTGCGAGTGTTTCGCATGTCGTAATTGCTGGCTTATGGCTCCAATGGCGACTTCACCGACTTCCCACTGACGCACCGCTGACGCTAGTTTTCTGTCGTCTTAAAACGATGGACATACCTCCAAGCAGCTGCGAGATCTTAAGAAAAGAAAAAAAAAAAAACGCTGCACTACTGCTTTTGCCGCACTCGAATGATTGAAATTGCGATTCTTAAAAAGAAAATGAAATGTTAGCTCTGTCCAACACTTTCGAGCACATCTGTGTACTCACCATCTCAGCGACGGCTTTCTGCAGTCCCAGCGTCAGTGCGAGGTGAACCGATAGGCACAGTAAGCAGCGGTCGTCGCGAAAACTCAGTATTCTTAAAACGGAAATTTTCGTCTTGTTGAGAATGGCGTCACTGGTTGCACCCGCATTCGCCCACGCATGTCACATGTGTGCGAAAACGTTTGCTCCTCTTTACGCAAAATCGCACGCAGCCGGTAGGATTCGAACCTACGCTCCCAGAGGGAATCTGATTTCGAGTCAGACGCCTTAACCACTCGGCCACGACTGCCGTTAGCGCGGTGTTCTCCCGACACATGCAACTGCTACCGTTTAAAACACTGTGGTGTCAGAAAACGGCGTAGCTGCATTATTTTCCGTAGCGTTTCCGCCGCTACCAGACGAATCGTTACCAAAGTATTAAAATTTCCGCCCGAACAGGGACTTGAACCCTGGACGCTTAGGTTAAAAGCCTAATGCTCTACCGACTGAGCTATCCGGGCTCACACAAGTGTGCAAAATCTCCTACGATGCACAACTATACATTGACTCATGTCCTTTACTGTTGTGCAATCGCTGCATGGGGCCGTTACTAATAAAACGTCGCCTAAATGCTGTCTACAAACTTATCGCGCTAAGCCCGTAACACACTATCGAAGACTGCTGACACACGATGCAACAACAAATTGCACCAGCTGTTACGTCTCATACGTTGGAGCAGAGAATTTACGTGTTTTGTCGACACTCACTGGGCAATTGGAAAATTCACAAGCATTTCGAATGCAATGTTTCCCACGCTTTCGCTCATTTCACGGTTCCGTTGAAGACGTTCTTCACCACCTGACACAGAAAAAGGAATGCAGTCGGTAGGATATTTTTAATTCTTTTGCTTCTAAGGGAGTTAGTTGTCTAGTAAGTTCCTCTTATGGCATGCAATAGACAACCAGAACAGCTACAGGAGAGAGTCATTTTTGTTGTCAGCGGTAGTTGCATTATCACAAACGCAGAGTAATTCCATTGCCGTCGCACCAAAACGAGTACCTGCCGAAACCCGGGATCGAACCAGGGACCTTTAGATCTTCAGTCTAACGCTCTCCCAACTGAGCTATTTCGGCTGACGTCGAAGGTTGCCATTTGCTTGTGTTCGTTCACTTCTGCCTCGCTGCCAATTTCACAGTCACCTTCGTCTGATAAGACACAGGGACGCTGAAGGGCGAGCAGCCGATGCAGTGAAGTTCCACACACATTTCTTCAGCTTCCGTCACCGTAACAAGCAAACATGTCGACTCGATTCGTGTGATATTGAATTCGCTGACTTGACGTGACGCCACGCTGACGCTAGAAAACCCGTGCTATATCGATGCCAGGGGCAACTCGTGTGCAGAGAACGAGACACAAGAAGGAGTGAGCCTCTCCACCATATGAGAGGCAGTATCTAGCAGATACACACGGTAAAACATTCGACTTGCGTTAGCTCATAAATTGCTACATGTCATCGTCTGTAAGGTCTGTAAGCTAAAATGGACACATCTGCACTGCCCAGTGAGGCGACACTTGTACTAACACCTGGTGGACGGCTGTGAGACGAGGAGATGAGCTGCGGCTTCTGGGCGCGACTGTAACGCTGCGCCCTCGATCAAATAACACTGCACATTGCTGGTGACCCACGTGTTTAGTAGTGACGCAACTGCTAGGATGCAGCTCAACGTCCGCCTTTTGAGAGCGAGAAAATTTTCGCAGTCGGCAGGACTCGAACCTGCGCTCCCAGAGGGAATCTGATTTCAAGTCAGACGCCTTAACCACTCGGCCACGGACTGCCGGTGGCGGAAGCGACTCCCGACAAGTCAAACCGCCATCTTTAGAAGCAATATCTGGTGGCAGAAAAACGGCGTGGCCTCACTCTTTGCTCTAGGGTTTCCATTAGCCGTTACGAAAGTGTACTAATTTTCGCCCAGACAGGGACTTGAACCCAGGACCCTTCGGTTGAAAACCTAACGCTCTACCGACTCAGCTACGCGGGCCCACGCACGAGCATTATCTTACAGCTGCGTGGTGTGCGAGTGTTTCGCATGTCGTAATTGCTGGCTTATGCTCCAATGGCGACTTCACCGACTTCCCACTGACGCACCGCTGACGCTAGTTTTCTGTCGTCTTAAAACGATGGACATACCTCCAAGCAGCTGCGAGATCTTAAGAAAAGAAAAGAAAAAAAAAAAAAAAACGCTGCACTACTGCTTTTGCCGCACTCGAATGATTGAAATTGCGATTCTTAAAAAGAAAATGAAAATGTTAGCTCTGTCCAACACTTTCGAGCACATCTGTGTACTCACCATCTCAGCGACGGCTTTCTGCAGTCCCAGCGTCAGTGCGAGGTGAACCGATAGGCACAGTAAGCAGCGGTCGTCGCGCGAAACTCAGTAATTCTTAAAACCGGAAATTTTCGTCTTGTTGAGAATGGCGTCACTGGTTGCACCCGCA